>NC_037672.1:161960933-162030661 GCF_003255815.1 Theropithecus gelada | reverse complement strand
AAAAAAAAAAAAAAAAAAAAAAGAAAAAAAAAAAAATACACAATTTAGGCCGGGCGCGGTGGCTCAAGCCTGTAATCCCAGCACTTTGGGAGGCCGAGACGGGCGGATCACGAGGTCAGGAGATCGAGACCATCCTGGCTAACACAGTGAAACCTCGTCTCTACTAAAAAATACAAAAAAAACTTAGCCGGGCGAGGTGGCAGGCGCCTGTAGTCCCAGCTACTCGGGAGGCTGAGGCAGGAGAATGGCGTGAACCCGGGAGGCGGAGCTTGCAGTGAGCTGAGATCCGGCCACTGCACTCCAGCCTGGGTGACAGAGCGAGACTCCGTCTCAAAAAAAAAAAAAAAAATACACAATTTCACTGAGTTTTAGACAGGAGAGTAGGGATAAACATGTTCATTCAACTGTAAGTGTGTCCAGTCAAACTTCAGGTAGAAATGGCAGAGTCATACCAGAAACCTTAACTCAGAACATATGGATAAAGGGAAACATTTTTGCTTGTTCTTTTTATTTGAAGTACAAAGAATAGTACATAAAGTGAAACGTCCATCACCTAGACTTGACAATTATCGACATTGTGTTACATTTGCTTCGTTTACTTTTTTTTTTTTTTTGGCTGGAGCTCTTTAATAAAAATCATAGAAATACAATTTCACCCCTAAACATTTTGCTCTGGATAAGAGCGTTTCCTCAATCACAATGCTGTCACACCTAGCAGAATTAACAGCTCCCTGTTATCACCTAACACCCTGCCATACTCACATTTCCCCTGCCGAGTCAGAAATATCTTTTTCGGTCTGGGCATAGTGGCTCGTGCCTATATTCCTAACACTCTGGGCGGCTGAGGCAGAAGGGTCACTTGAGGCCGGGAGTTCAAAATGAGATTGGTCAATGTAGTGAGACCCAATCTCTACTAAAAAATAAAATAAAATGAAAATAAATAAAAATTGCCTGGATGGGTTGGGCATGGTGGCTCATGCTGTAATCCCAGCACTTTGGGAGGTGGAGGAGAGAGGATCATTTGAGGCTAGGAGTTTGAACCCAGGCTAGGCAACCAAGACCCTGCCAGAAAATTAACAAATTAAAAGTTAACTGGGTGGCAGGTCCCTGTAATCCCAGCTACTTGGAAGGCTGAGTCAGGAGAATCGCTTGAACCCGGGAGGCAGAAGTTGCAGTGAGCTGAGATCGCGTCATTGCACTCCAGCCTGGGTGACAGGAGCGAAACTCCATCTCAAAAAAAAAAAAAAAGTTAACTGGGCATGGTGGCACGCATGCCTGGGGTCCCAGCTACTCGGGAGGCTGAGGTGGTAGGATTGCTTGAGCCTGGGAGGTTGAGGCTGCAGTGAACATGATCCTGTCACTGTGCTCCAGCCTGAGTAACAGAGCAAGACCCTATCTCAAAAAAAAAAAAAAAAAGAAAGAAATCAGAGGCTGAGGTGAGAAGATCCCTTGAGCCCAGGAGTTCAAGGTTACGGCAAGCTATGATTGTGCCACTGCACTCTAGCCTGGGCAACAGGGTGAGACCTCATCTCTGAAAAAATTGAAAAATAAATAAAATGAAGTAGATAAGGGCTGGGCACAGTGGCTTACATCTGTAATCCCATCATTTTGGGAGGCTGAGGCCAGGGGAACCACTTGAGGTCAGGAGTTCCAGACCAACCTGGGCAATATAGTGAGTCCCATCTCTATTTAAAAAATAATATATATATAAAAATTAACTTTGGCTCATACACACACATATATAACTTCACCTTCATAACTTTCATGCAAAATAAAGTATTATGTCCATTTTATGCCCGAGTTTAAGCCCACTACCAGACATTAATGGAACCTAGATAGAAACCCAGATCCTTCTGGTTAAGTTAGTGTAGCATCCTAAGAGTCTATACCTGGACCTGGACCTGTGGACATCTCCTTTTCCATAGTCAGAGGGAAAAATACCTTATTACTTTCTGTGTATGTTATAAAGCATTCAATTGACAAACCATTTAAGGGGCTGGTTTGTCAGTGATTGAAGGCACCCCTGGACATCTTTTTTTTTTTTGAGTCTTGCTTTGTCGCCCAGGCTGGAGTGCAGTGGCGCGATCTCGGCTCACTGCAAGCTCCACCTCCCAGGTTCATGCCATTCTCCTGTCTCAGCGCCCCCAGTAGCTGGGACTACAGGCACCCGCCACCATGCCTGACTAATTTTTTTTTTTTTTTTTTTTTTTTTTTTTTTTTTGATTTTTAGTAGAGACAGGGTTTCACTGTGTTAGCCAGGATGGTCTCAATCTCCTGACCTCATGATCCGCCCGCCTCTGCCTCCCAAAGTGCTGGGATTACAGGTGTGAACCACCGCGCCCGGCCACTCCGGATATCTCTTTACCACTGGCTGAGTCATCTTAACTAGGATACTTTGTCTTGAAACTGTTTTCTTAATTTTAAACTTTTTTTTTTTTTTTTTAAACAGCTCACTGCCTACATCTCAGAGTTGTTTTAAAAATACTGCAACTCCTGAGACATAGTTAGGGCTCAAGAAATGTTAGCTGTCTTTGTAAGAAAACATTCTGAGTAAATATAGGTATACCATCCTGCCAGTGATTCATCTTTTAGTCTCTGACATGGTATCTAACAGTAATGTCTGTTAGTAACAAGATTTTCCAGTTCTCTCCAGTGTCATCATAAGTCGTTGTATTCCAAAGTACTATGCACAATAGCAAAGAATACAGGAAGAAATGAAAATTATGGGAGCAGAAACCTATTGTAGTGAGTGCCACCAGTAGGTGGCTTCTGGGGATAACAGAAAAAACTGTCAAAGCCTCACATGTTAAAGGCTAAAAATGCTTACCCTCTCCCTGTGTTGCCCACTCCACCCCTTTAAATTGTGCCCTGTGTTTAACTAAGGGTTACAACCTGCTCCCTGCTTAGTATGTGTCAGGAATAGCACAATCCAACCTTTATACAGAGGAGACAAAATTGGTAAGTTTGTTCTAGTTCATCCTTTGCAAGCTCCATCTTCACTTTCTGAAAAACAGAAATAGGGCCGGGCGCGGTGGCTCAAGCCTGTAATCCCAGCACTTTGGGAGGCCGAGACAGGCGGATCACGAGGTCAGGAGATCGAGACCATCCTGGCTAACACGGTGAAGCCCCGTCTCTACTAAAAAATACAAAAAACTAGCCGGGCGAGGTGGTGGGCGCCTGTAGTCCCAGCTACTCGGGAGGCTGAGGCAGGAGAATGGCGTGAACCCGGGAGGCGGAGCTTGCAGTGAGCTGAGATCCGGCTACTGCACTCCAGCCTGGGCGACAGAGCGAGACTCCGTCTCAAAAAAAAAAAAAGAAAAACAGAAATAATCACCCTTATACTCAGTAATGTGCCAGGTCCATGCACATGATAGGTAACCCCCACGACATTCCTGGGAGGCAGCCATTCTTAGCCCTGTTTTATAGACAGTTGTTAGAACAACATAAAGTTTTCTTCTTGGAAACTGTGAAAGAAAAAACTAGAGGGATTATATTCCTAGATATATTAATACAATAGCCTCTGCATCTTCCATTAAAAAAAAAAAAATCGACAACTAGTAAAATAGTTCAGCCTAACAGGTGGGTTTTCATTCACAAACTGTCCCTGTACAGATTCTGAGAGGTTGTGAATCTGGTCCTACATAGAAATAAGGCCGAACAGGTCCAGTAAAAGTGTCAGTGAAAGTACAGATGTGAGATTTCTCAGCCATGTTATAGAATGAGATCTCACCCATCTCATAGTCCAGGAAAATGCCAATGGCCCTGGCTTTCACCTCTAACAATAGAGGGGTTGGAAAAGCCCCTGGTGCATGATAGCCGTCATCTTGCAGCTCAATTCTCCAACATTCCTGCGGGGCTGATGAGGGTCTCCTGGCCTTTGTGGGAAGAGAATCTTTGCAAATGCCAATAGCCCATTCCGACTTATCCCCCACTTCAATCTCCCAGAAATGCCTGCCAGAATGAAAATATGGAAAACCCAGAACAACTGGCTTGACTGTAAATCTTTTTGGGAAACTAGGAACCTTTTGTTTTCTCTTTGTAAATCTCACACATTTTTTATCTTCAGATACAATCAGGTTGGGGTGTGCTGTTTCAGGGTCTAGAACTATATCTACTTTAAATTTCTTTATAATTCTCTGCAGAGCAGAATACTGGGGAGGAAAACTGCAGCCATCTCTCTTTAAATGAATTGAAAAGATCGATGGGCTACTCTCATTTTCAGACTCGTAGAAAATTTTAATTTGTGACAGCAATTCCAGTTCAGACAGCTCGCTGAGCTCTACTACCTTACTTAACTGGCTTTTGAGTGTGGCATTGTAGTTTGAAAATGCTGTTATGTTTGCACTGAGTTTCTGTTGATTGTCCTTCTCTTCTTCAGCTAATCTGGAGAGAACTGCCTGTTGTTCACAGTCTAAAAACTGGTTGAGGTGCTCAAATTCACAGGATAATTCCTGCCTTTGATTTTCCACCATCTCTCTCAGTTCTAAGGGCTTTTTGCTTTGAGTGTTTATTAATTTTTGGAGGTCTGCCAATTGCTTTTTCAGGGGCTGGACGTAACTGCAGAATCTTTTCCTGTAATGAATGGCAGCTTTCTCTATGGGCCTCACATGGTGGCCCTGGTGGTCAGGGGGCTGAGTGCACAGGGGACACAACACCACCAGGTCCTCCTGGCAGAAAACGCTCAGGGGCTGGTTGTGTTTCTCACACAAGGTGGTCTCTTCCTGCCTCCTTTTATTGCCCTTGGTGCTCTGGAGTAGCTTGGCAATTTCAATCATCCTTCCCAGCTGAGTGTTGCTCCTGAAGTGCCCCTCTTGACATTGGTGACGACAGACAGGGCAAGGGAACAATTCCTGTAGATCCAGCCAGGACTGTTGGATGCAGGAACGACAGAAGTTGTGCCCACATTCGATGGTGACGGGGTCACGCAGGTAATCCAGACAGATGGAGCACTTGGCTTCTGCTTGGAGTCCAGTCAGAGCTGCTGCCACTGCCATTGGGTTGTCAGTGAAGGTCTGGACCACGGTGAGCTTTCTTCAAGAGGTTGAGCTCGTGGGTACTCTTCAGTGAGAAGCAGATATGCTCTCAGATCTCACTGTCCTTCCTGGAGACAGCCGATGACCTCGCTACAGTCCCACTGGTTTCTCACATTGGTGGCAGCCCTTGAAGTTCTTTGAATCTTTGGATCCTTTAATTCCAACTGCCAAAAGGAGTCCCACACACAGTCTGCTGGCAGTCACAGTCACAACTCTTCCAGTCTTTGGCTGCTCAGAGAAAATGATGCCAAGCTAAGCAGCTGTTGCCTCAAATCATTGGCTGCTGTGGGTGAGAAGATATTCCTTTCTTAAGAACAAAACAAGATGAAACAAACCTGAATTTACTTCAGGTGGTCCTAACCTCTACCACGTTCTAGCCAAACACAAGTTATCCTCCCCTAGCCCCAGTCTTTTATTTCCGTGCCTTTATTATTGTGCCCCAGCTATTCCACATACTTGATACCACAGTCCCCACATCCCATCTACTCACCAGTCATCCTAACTGGGGTTGTGGGAACGGCTTAGGTCCCGAGGCATAGAGACCGCCCAAATTAAAATACAGCCTCGGTTACCTATATCTGTAACTTGGAGAAATTTGCTTTACATCCCAAATTCTTGGAATTAGGTAAATAATGACAATCTCCCTTTAAACTTTTGTCTTGATAAGGTATTTCTAGCCTGGGCAACGTAGAGTGAGTCCGTCTCTACAAAAAAAAAATTTAAAAAAAAAATTAGTTGGGCGTGATGGTGCACACCTGTAGTCCCAACTACTTGGGAGGCTGAGGCAGGAGGAATCATTGAGCCATGGAGGTCAAGGCTCCAGTGAGCTCCAGTGAGCTGTCATTGTGGCACTGCACTCCAGCCTGGGTGACAGAGTGAGACTTTGTCTCTAATTAGGAAAAACCAAAAAAAGTCTCTGATGGCTTAAGATCACATCTACCAAATTTACCTTGCTCTTACATCCTTGCTTCTCTACAGTTGAATAGGCCACCACAGAAGACCTATATATTTGTGAAATAAAACCCAATGAGATAACACACTGAATATAAACAAAATTTGGAAAAATACTTTCAGTATTTACTGTTAAAATGTCATTATGTCCAAATGCCAAATACCATGCTCCCCAAAGGCGCATAGGAGAAACAGTTATGTAGATATTCCAACACTGTAGACTGTGAGGTAGAAACAAAGGCTGAGCTTGGTGGCTCACGCCTGTAATCCCAGCACTTTGGGAGGCCGAGGCGGGAGGGTTACTTGAGTTCAGGAGTTCGACACCAGCCTGGCCAACATGGTGAAACCCCATCTCTACTAAAAATACAAAAAAAAATTAGCCTGGCATGGTGGCACATGCCTGTAATCTCAGCTAGTTGGGAGGCTGAGACACGAGAATCGCTTGAACCCAGGAGGCGGCGGTTGCAGTGAGTTGAGATTGCACCACTGCACTCCAGCCTGGGTGACAGAGCCAGAGGCTATCTCAAAAGCAAACAAACAAAAAACAAAAAAAAGACTTTAAAAGTTTTTCCTTTGCCATTGTAATTTGACAATGCTAATCCTATAAAAATGCATATGACTTGAACAAATATTCAAACATATATACAAAGATTGTTGTTGTTGTTGAGACAGGGTCTCTTCTGGTCCCTCAGTGGCATGATCATGGCTCACTCAAGTCTAATTTCTTGTTATTTTTTCTAGAGGTCTCGCCACATCACTCGGTCTGATCTCAAATTCCTGAATTCAAGCAATCCTCCTGTCTCACCCTCCCAAAATGCGAGGATTACAGGTGTGAGCCACTGCACCAGGCTGAAAATGTTATTTTCTGTACTAGTTTAAACTTCAAAAAAGAGGAAGCATTGGAAAATGTCTAGTCAGTATTGGCAGAATAAACTATATTACATGTGTGTAACATACATTCTATACAAGGCAGTATCAAGCAGATTTTAAAGAAAAATAATAGCATCAAATATATTGATGCACACAACATATCCTAGGATTAAAAAAAAAGCAGGCATCTTCCTACTCCTTCCACCTGCTTTTCACTCTGTTCGCAGCTATCATCTCTTCCCCTTGGACCAAGGGGCCACCACATTCAGAATTTTGTGTTTTAGAAAATGGACTGGCCGAGGGCGGTGGCTCATGCCTATAATCCCAGCACTTTGGGAGGCCAAGGCGGGCAGATGACCAAGGTCAGGAGTTTGAGACCAGCCTGCCCCAAATGGTGAAACCCCTTCTCTACCAAAAATACAAAAAAATTAGCCAGACATGGTGGCGGGTGCCTATAATCCCAGCTACTTGGGAGGCTGAGGCAGGAGAATGGCTTGAACCCGGGAGGTGGAGGTTGCGGTGAGTCGAGATCGCACCACTGCACACCAGCCTGGGTGACAGAGCAAGACTCTGTCTCAGAAAAAAAAAGAGAGAGAGAGAGAGAAAGAAAGAAAAAGAAAATAGACATTGTACATAGATTGTTTATTATGTGAGCATGCCCAGAAAGGTTTCGGAAACACTCTCTTATCAAACTCTGTGGTCCACGGCCTCAGTAATAAAAACACACTTTTATCAGACAGCATAGTCCATGGCCTCAGAAATTACTCCCAGGATCCAGTGAAGGGACAGTGCTGAAGACAGACCTTTCTTTGGAATATGCAGGGATCCCTCAACTCAAGTCTGCTGAGTTCTCCCTCACTGCAGGGTCTGAGGAATCACTTCCTTTTTTAAAAACAATCATTTTTATTAACTTATTTATTTTTAATAGAGATGGGGTCTTGCCGTATTGCCCTGGCTGGTCGTGAACTCCTGGCCTCTCAAAGTGTTGGGATTATAGGTGTAAGCCACCTCACCAAGCTGAAAAAATATATATTTTAAAGAGATGGGTTCTCCCAGTCTGGCCAACATGGTGGAACCCCATCTCTACTAAAAATACAAAAATTAGCTGGGTGTTGATGGGTGTGGATAGCTGATGTCTGTAATCCCAGCTACTCCAGAGGCTGAGGTGGGAGAGTCGCTTGAACCCAGGAGGCAGAGGTTGCAATGAGCTGAGATCGCACCACTGCACTCCAGCCTGAGCAATACAGTGAGACTCAAAAAAAAAAAAAAAGAGAGAGAGAGAGAGAGACAGGGTCTCACTATGTTACTCAGGCTTGTGTGGAACTCCTGGGCTCACGTGATCTACCTGCATCGGCCTCCCAAAGTGCTGAGATTACAGGCACGAACCACCACGCCCGGCACACTTCTTGATCAAGTATAAATTTCTGGAGCAGAGTGTATGTGTACTTCTCTTGCCCGGAGGCATCTCTGGACAGCTGATCCAGAGTCCTGCCAAGCTCAGGTCCTGCCACTATTTGCTTTCCTTAGCTCCTCCTCTTTGTTCAGATCTCAGGCTTCCCCTCTGGTCTCATTTTCCAACGTCGAGGTTCAGTATCAAACACCTCTCCTTTGTAAAATGTAGTTATCGCCAGGCAAGGTGGCTCAGGCCTGTAATCCCAGCACTTTGGGAGGCCAAGGTGGGTGGATCACCTGAGGTGGGAAGTTGGAGACCAGCCTGATCAACATGGAGAAACCCCGTCTCTACTAAAAATAAAAACTAGCCAGGCATGGTGGTGTATGCCTGTAATCCCAGCTACCTGGGAGGCTGAGGCAGGAAAATCGCTTGAACCTGAGACGCGGAGGTTGCGGTGAGTCAGGATCGTGCCACTGCACCCCAGCCTGGACAACAAGAGCGAAACTCCATTGCCAAAAAAAAAAAAAAAGTAGTTCTCTTAGCAGTGCAGTGGCTCACGCTTGTAATACTAGTGCTTTGGGAAGCAGAGCTGGGAGGATCGCTTGAGCCCAAGGAATTCAAGACCAGCTCTGGGCAATAGAGTGAGACCCCGTTTCTACCCAAAAAAAAAAAAAAAAATTTTTTTTTTAATGGTTGAGTTTGATTCCTGGTGTTCCCTTATTAATTGTGTGGCCTTGGGGGAGCTATTTAACCCCTCCTGGCCTAAGTCTGTCCTTTGTAAGCAAGCATAGTGGTTAAATAAAGGAAGATCAAGTCCATAAACAGCCTGATGGGGACCTCAGGGCCTCGTATCAGGACTCTAATCCCCCCCCCCCCCCCCCCCCACTCTATACACAAACCATCCCTCACTGCTACATCCTGGAAGGTAATTCCACACTCGCCATCAGAACAGCATTTCTGGGAATGTTCCCAGACAGGTATCAGTCATCTCATTTTCTGACTCCTTAGGACAGGGTGGGCTCTGGGCTTAACTTTTTTTAGTAAGCATTATGGTGACTTAGGACAAAACTAATAAATAAATCAGGAACAATAATAAATAAATGGCATGCATTTTAAAATAACCTTATGCCGCAGGTGCGGGAGGTCATGCCTGCAATCCCAGCACTTTGGGAGGTCGAGGTGGGCAGATCACAAGGTCAGAAGATTGAGACCATACTGGCCAACATGGTGAAACCCTGTCTCTGCTAAAAATACAAAAAATTAGCTGGGTGTGGTAGCACGCGCCTGTAGTCCCAGCTACTGAGGAGGCCGAGGCAGGAGAATCACTTGAACCCGGGAGGTGGAGGTTGCAGTGAGTCAAGATAGCCCCATGGCACTCCAGCCTGGGCGACAAGGCAAGACTCTCTCTCAAAATAAATAAATAAATAAAATAAAAATACAAAAATTAGCCTGGCTGGTGAAGAGTGCCTGTAATCCCAGCTACTTGGAAGGCAGAGGCAGGAGAATCGCTTAAACCCAGGAGGCAGAGGTTGCAGTCCCAGTGTACTTCAACCTGGGTTGCACAGCGTGATGGCGGCTCAAAAAAATAAATAAAAATAAAAGCATAAAATAATCTGATGCCGAGTTTGGGTTCCCTTGTGAGGTGCAAACTCCTTCTAGGCACAGAGCAGGTACTCAATAGGCCACGGGTTTCACTACACTCCAGCCTCCAGCACCCACAGAGTGTCACCTCCCGACTTACCTGGAGCAGGGGGAGCTCTGCGGTGGTCCTTTATCCGTGCAAGAGGCCACACACTAGATACTAACTAAACACACATGGAAAGTGCAGCTGTGAGGACTCCACCCAGCTAAGACCAGCTTCCACCTGGAAGTGGGAGGGGTAAGGGCAAGAGAGGGTGGGGGAGGCTTCCTCCCGGTAAGCACTTAAGTGTCCTTGGCCTTGATCTGAGAACTTGGGAGTCTTTTTTGTAATAACTGAATAGGGCAGGTTTGCGTTTGCTCATGCAAATAACCAGAGCCCGCCTTATTTAGATGAGTGAAAAGAAACAGAGAAGTTGAGAAAGACTAAAGGAGATTTCAACCCAGAGCCTGCAACTGGGCTACCTGCTGAAAGATATTCCTTACAGAAGATTAACAGCAAGGATGTCAGCCAGGCATGGTGACTCGCGCCTGTAATCCCAGCACTCTGGGAGGCAGAGGCGGGTGGATCACTTGAGCTCAAGAGTTCAAGACCAGCCTGGGCAACATGGTGAAACCCCATCTCTACCAAAAGTACAAAAAGTAGCCGCGGGTGGTGGGGCAGGCACCTGTAGGCCCGGCTACTTGCGGGGGCTGAGGTGGGATGGTCGCTTGAGCCTGGGAGGTTGAGACTGCAGCAAGCCAAGATCGTGTCACTTCGCTCCAGCCTGGGTCTCAGAGTTGAAGACCTTGTCCCGAAAAAGAGTGAGAGTACTCACATAAAGCATGCATTGGCCCGCAGGTGCACCCTTAGTATAAGGAAATGTTTGCAAAATAACCAGACTTTTTTTTTTTTTTTTTTTGTTTTTTTGCCAGACTGTCTTTCCCAGACAGAGTCTGGCTCTGTTACCCAAGCTGGAGTGCAGTGGCAGTAAAGGAGGAGACCAACCCTCATAGCGTCTTATGCCCAATTTCTTCCTCCAAAGAAAGAAGTAAAAACTAAAAGGCAGAAATGAAATCCACAGGCAGACAGCCCAGTGCCGCACCCTGGGCCTGGTAGTTCAAGATCGACCCCTGACCTAATTGGTTATCTATAGATTACAGACATTGTATAGAAAAGCACTGTGAAAATTCCTATCCTGTTTTGGTCCGATCTAATTACCGGTGCATGCAGCCCGCAGTCACATACCTCCTGCTTGCTCAGTCAATCACGACCCTCTCACGCACACCCCTTAGAGTTGTGAGCCCTTAAAAGGGACAGGAATTACTCACTCAGAGAGCTCGGCTCTTGAGACAGGAGTCTTGCCGACACTATCAGCCGAATAAAATGCTTCCTTTAACTCAGCGTCTGAGGGGTTTTGTCTGCGACTTGTCCTACTACTACAGCAGGATCTCAGTTTACCGCAACCTCCGCCTGCTGGGTTCAAGCAATTCTCCTGCCTCAGCCTCCGGAGTACTTGGGATTACAGGCATGAGCCACCACACCCAGCTAATTTTTGTATTTTTGGTAGAAACGGGGTTTCACCATGTTGGCCAGGTTGGTCTCGAACTCCTGACCTCAAGTGATCCGCCTGTCTCAGCCTCCCCAAGTGCTGGGATTACAGGTGTGAGCCACTGCGCCCCGCCTAAAGTTATATATTTGTCTACTACATATAAAAAGTAATTCTTATTTTGTGGGGGCGGGACAGAGTCTTGCTCATCACTCAGGCTGGAGTCCAGTGATCACAGTTCACTGTGCCCTCAACTTTCTAGGCTCAAGCGATCCTCTCACCTCAGCCTCCAGAGTAGCTGGGACTACAAGCACATATAGGATTTTAAAAAGTAATTCTAAAGTGATTCTTACCTGGGCACAGTGGCTTATGCCTTTTATCCCAGTTCTTTGGGAAGCAGAGGGGGGAGGATCCCTTTAGCGCAGGAGTTGGCGACTGCAGTGAAGTGTGATCACAGCACTGCATCCATCCTGGGTGACAGCGCAAGACCCCGTCTCTAAAACAAACTAAAGTGATTTTTAAATTGGAGTATAGACAACAACATTGGGTAATGGCTGCATGGAGATTCATTATCTATACTCTCTACTTTGTGGAAGTTTAAAAATGTTTATAATAATATTCTTAAAAGATTTAACTGAGAAAGGTTTTGTAGGCAAAAACATTGCATTGTGTTCAATATATATATTAAACATATCAATTTATGGCCAGGTGCAGTGGCTTACACCTGTAATCCCAGCACTTTGGGCAGCCTCGGCGGGCAGATCACTTGAGGTCAGGGGTTTGAGACAAGCCTGGACAACATGGTGAAGCTCCATCTCTATGAAAAATCCAAAAAATTAGCTGGGTGTGGCGGCTGGCACCTGTAATCCCAGCTATTCGGGAGTCTGAGGCAGGGAGAATTGCTTGAACCCGGGAGGTGGAGGTTGCAGTGAGCTGAGATGGTGCTACTGCACTCCAGCCTGGGTGACAGAGTGAGGCTCTGTCTCAAAAACAACAAAAGAAAACAAAACAAAACAGGAATCTTGATTTCTCCTCAACTCTGAAGCCAGAAACCTGACCCTCTTGCAGTCTTGTCCACCTCAATCAATGGAACGTGGAACCTTTGTTCACCTAGCATTTGAAGCAGAAAATCAAGAAGGCATCTCTGATTTCCCTCATACTCTTGCTCCCTACAAATCCACCATCAAGTCCTGCTGTCCTGCCCCACACTGTGTCCCTGAGCTCTGACACACTCTCCTTGAGGACACCTGGGAACCCTCACCTGGTTAGCTGACCCTGGCTGTCCTCCCTCATCCTCCACCCCTCAGAATCCAGTGCTGTCACCTGGGATGCCAATTTGGGGGCTGTGTCTGGCTTCATGTGTGTCCTGTGAAGGCAGAAGACAGACTGATGACAGATCGGCAAGAAGCCATGAGTCCTAAGGGGATGGCAGAGAAAGAGTCATCTGTCCCAGAAACCAAAGAGAGCAAGGGGCAGCTGTCAGGGGCCTGCAGCAGGGGCCTGCTCCTAGGGGATAGGGACAACTGTAAAGGGACTGATAAAAATGCGTGGGAGGCAGGGCGTGGTGGCTCCCGCCGGCAATCCCAGCACTTTGGGAGGCCGAGACGGGCGGATCACAAGGTCAGGAGATCGAGACCATCCTGGCTAACACGGTGAAACCCCGTCTCTACTAAAAAATGCAAAAAAACTAGCCAGGCAAGGTGGCGGGCGCCTGTAGTCCCAGCTACTTGGGAGGCTGAGGCAGGAGAACGGCATGAACCCGGGAGGCGGAGCTTGCAGTGAGCCGAGGTCAGGCCACTGCACTCCAGCCTGGGCAACAGAGCGAGACTCCGTCTCAAAAAAAAAAAAAAAAAAAATGCGCGGGAGCATTTCAGTGGAGTATGGGGCAAAGGCCAGAGTGGCTCTAATGGGAGACGAGAGATAAACACTCATTATAATTCCTAAAGGTAATCAGCCCAGAGCCCGAAGTCAAAGTAAAAGAATAGATTATTTGGGTTAATTTACATTTCTGAGGTAAGTGATCCTTTCTCAATTCTGTCCCTCCCACCTATTAGCTGATTCCATTTGGTTTTGGCCCCACCCTACGATTATAAAGGAAATAATCAAAATACAGCAGTTTTTCTGCCAAAGGGGTTTTAATGCCAAAATGAGTGAGAGTGTAGCAGGAGGAGCCGCAGACAAAACCTCTCAGACACCGAGTTGTAGAAGGAAGGGCTTTATTCAGCTGGGAGCATTGGCCAGCTACTGCCTTAAAATCCGAGCTCCCTGAGTGCACAATTTCTGTCCCTTTTAATCTGAGGGCTCACAACATTAAAGATTTCACATGAAAGGGTCGTGATTGATTTGAGCAAGCAGGGGGTACGTGAGAGGGGCTGCATGCACCGGTGGTCAGAGTGAAACAGAACAGGGCAGGGAGTTTCACAATGTTCTTCTATACAATGTCTGGAATCTATGAATAACATCAGTTTCTAAGTTATGAGTTGATTTTTAACTACTGGGTTTAGGCCAGGCAAGCTCAGGCCTGGTTTCGGGCCTGGCGCCGGGCTACCTGTCTTTGGTTTTACTTTCTTGTCTTTTCTTAAAGCAGGTACTGAGTATAAAACAATATAAAACAATATGAGAGGGTCTCTGTCTTTCCTTAAGAGTTCTGTCTTAAAAATGAAACTGAGTGGCCAGGCACGTGGCCAACGCCTGTAATCCCAGCACTTTAGGAGGCTGAGGCGGGCAGATTGCCTGAGCTCAGGAGTTGGAGACTAGCCTGGGCCACACGGTGAAACCCCATTTCTACTAAAAATACAGAAAATCAGCCGGGCGTGGTAGTGCATGCCCATAATCCCAGCTACTCGGGAGGCTGAGACAGGAGAATCCCGGGAGGCGGAGGTTGCAGTGAGCCGAGATCACGCTACTGCACTCCAGCCTGGGCGACAGAGCAAGACTCTGTCTCAAAAACAAACAAAAAGGTGAAACTGAATGTTTTCAATCCTCTAAACTATAGTAGAGTTTTAAAATAGTTTAAATGTTTAATATTTTCTGGGAAAAGAACAGAGATGAAGACCATCAGAGGATTGTAGAGTGCTGTGTGCTGGTTGCCTCTTCACATACTCCCTGAGTGCTCTCAGACACACCCGGGGGACGTACACTGCCTTTTATCTGTTGAGGAGACCCAAGCCTATATCTCATCAATAGATTACTAATATCTTTCCCGATTCTAAATTATTTCAGTCATGCTCTGCCATTTATTAGCTCCACAACCCTGAGCAAGTAATTTATAATCTCCTTGAATTTTATTTTTTTCACCTGTAATATGAGGACATGCGTGCATATATACTTGATCACAGTTACCCCCTGGCATTGCTTATTAGTATTAAGAAAAGAACACATTAATCTGTAAATCTTGTTTGGAGCCTGAATTAAACAAACTAACTCTAAAACACACAAATTTTGAGGCAGCCTGCAGAATTTGAAAGGAGAAAAGATATTTGATGATACTGAAATTACATTTAATTTTTAAAGAGTGATTATGATATTACTGTTACTTTTTTTTTTTTTATTTGAGATGGGGTCTCAACATATTGCCCAGGCTGGTCTTGAACTCCTGCCTCAAGTGATCCTCCTGTTACTGGAGTGGGTCTTGATCCAGATCCCAAGAGAGAGTTCTTGGATCTCGTGCAAGAAAGAATTCAGGGCGAGTCCGTAAAGTAAAGTAAAAGCAAGTTCATTAAGAAAGTAAAGGAATAAAAGAATGGCTACTCCATAGAGCACCCTAAGGGCTGCTGGTTGCCCATTTTTATGGTTATTTCTTGATGATATGCTCAACAAGGGGTGGATTATTCATGTCTCCCCTTTTTAGACCATATAGGGTAACTTTCTGATGTTGCCATGGAATTTGTAAACTGCACTAATGGGAGTGTAGCAGTGAGGACAACCAGAGGTCACTCTCCTCGCCATCTCGGTTTTGGTGGGTTTTGGCCGGGTTATTTACTGCAAACTATTTTATCAGGAAGGTCTTTATGGCCTGTATCTTGTGCCGACCTCCTATCTCATCCAATGTCTTAGAACGAGTAAGCATCTGGGAATGTAGTCCCGTAGATATCAGCCTTATTTTACTCAGCCCCTACTCAAGATGGAGTTGCTCTGGTTCAGACACCTCTGACACTCCCACCTCAACCTCCCAAAGTGCTGGGATTACAGACATGAGCCACCACATCTGGCCGATTACTGTTATTTTATTTTATTTCATTTTTTGAGACAGGGTCTCAGTTTTGTCAACAAGGCCGGATGTGGTGGTGCAAACACCATTCACTGCAGCCTCAACTTCCCAGGCTCAAATGATCCTCCCATTTCAGCCCCCAAAGCAGCTGGGACTACAGGCTATATTACCGTTATTTTAAAAAAGACTCTTTATCCTTTAGAGATATATGCTGAAGTATCTTTGGATCAAATGACATGATGTCTTCAAATGATATGATTAACTATAAAAGAGTCTAAGTATAGGAGGTCAGGACCAGCATGGGCAGATAAAACAAGATTGGCCACATGTACATGACTGCTGAAAATAAGAGATTCAAGAGATCTTTGCTATTCTTTTTACTTGTGCATATGATTGAAATATCTTTTTATAAAATTGGATTTATGTACTTGGTTTTATAGACAGGACCTCGCTCTGTCACCCAGGCTGGAGTGCAGTGGTGCAATCATGACTTACTGCAGTCTCTACCTCCTGGTCTCAAGTGATCCTCCTGCCTCAGCCACTCGAGTAGCTGGGACTACAGGTGCACACCGCCATACCAGGCTGTTTTTGTTTTTGTTTTTGTTTTTTCATTTTTTGTAGAGACAAAGGTCTCAGTATACTGCCCAGGCTGGTCTTGAAGTCCTGGTCTCAAGTGAACCTCCTGCCTCAGCCTCCCAATGCTCTGGGATTATAGGCATGAGTCACTCTGCCTGGCTTTGACATTTCTTATAATTAAAAAAAAAAAGCAAGTACAGGAAAAAAGAATATATGTAAATATATGGAATATATGGAATTAATATCTATATTATTTTTACACAAACATCATAGTATAAAAATATCTAAACATACAGAATAGGAAATCATAATACTATCACCCAAAAATACAGTTCGCCCTCAGTATCTGCCAAGTTCTGCATCCCGGGATTCTTCTCTTTTCTTTTTTCTACACCATCTGGAAATCAAAGTCTGTATCCCAGGATTCAACCAATCACTAATGGAATATTTTCCATCAGGTGAGGCAGAAGCCTCCATATTGAGGCAAACTGTAAGGGATCTGAGAATCCATCTGAATTTTGTTATCCAAGGGAGTCCTGGAGCCAATCCTCTGCAGATACCGAAGGATGATTGTAATCATATTCTAAAGTATGTATATTGAGACTTTTTTTTTTTTTTTTAGAGAGAGAGGGAGTGTCACTCTGTCGCCCAGGCTAGGGTGCAGTGGTGCTATCATGGCTCACTACAGCCTCAAGCTCTTGGGCTCAAGCAATCCTCCCTCTTCAGCCTCCCAAGGAACTGGTACTACAGGCATGGACCACCATTCTGGCTAATTTTTTTTATCGTAGAGACAGTCTTGCTAAGTTGTCCAGACTGGTCTTGAACTCCTGGGCTTAAGACATCCTCCAGCCTCAGCAGCAGTATATTTTTTCAAAAAGTATATTGTAAACCTTTTTCTAGAGAATATATTTAGTCTTGGGAGGCTGAGGCGGGAGAATGGCGTGAACCCGGGAGGCGGAGCTTGCAGTGAGCCGAGATCAGGCCACTGCACTCCAGCCTGGGAGACACAGCGAGACTCCGTCTCAAAAAAAAAAAAAAAAAAAAGAGAATATATTTAGTACTCTTTCTCTCTCTTTATATATATATATACTCTATTTATATATATATATATACACACACACACTATATATACTCTATATACTTTATATATATATATTCTCTATATATATACTCTATTTAGTACCTCTTAGGGTCATACAGCATCATGTAAGTACAGTATAATTTATTAAATCACTCTCAATATCTAGGCTGTTTTAAAATTTTGACATTAAATATAAGGCTATGGGAAAATTCCTTGCAATTTCGGCAAGGATTCCTTTTCTCTTTTCTTTCCTTTTCTTTTCGTTTCTTTTTAGTAGAGACAAGGTTTCTCCATGTTGGTCAGGCTGGTCTTGAACTCCTGAGCTCAGGCAATCTGCCCACCTCAGCCTCTAGGATTACAGGCGTGAGCCACCGAGCCTGGTGTGAGCTAGTCTCGACACTGCACTCCAGCCTGTGCAACAGAGACCTGTCTCTAAGTTTTGTTTTTGTTTTTGTTTTTGTTTTGAGACGGAGTCTTGCTCTGTCCCCCAGGCTGGAGTGCAGTGGCCGGATCTCAGCTCACTGCAAGCTCCGCCTCCCAGGTTTACGCCATTCTCCTGCCTCAGCCTCCCGAGTAGCTGGGATTACAGGCACCGGCCACCTCGCCCGGCTAGTTTTTTGTATTTTTTAGTAGAGACGGAGTTTCACCAGGTTAGGCAGAATGGTCTTGATCTCCTGACCTCGTGATCCGCCCGTCTCAGCCTCCCAAAGTGCTGGGATTACAGACTTGAGCCACCGCGCCCTGCCTAAGTTTTACATATAAATAGAATTTACATATAAGGAAAAGACTTCCAAGGCAGCCTTGTTCACCTATGGTCCATTATGCACAACATTCACTATACTCAGCAGCCCGAAAACCAAACAGACCTAAGGATAAAAAATGCAAATCAATGTTTGGAAGATCTTGAATGTTTGTGTCCAAAGAAATCTGTGTTATTTAATACCAAAATATCCCATTAGCTTTCTACATTCTTCCTGTCTTTCCAAAAAGGCAGGGAGGTGATGGGTGTTTTCCTTGTGTCCTGAATCCTTGTCAGTTAGAGGGTTAAATGATTTATCTCAACCAGGTTACACTGGTAGGAAGTAAGCAGTAAGTCTGGATTCCAACTCACCTAACATCTACTTGAATCCAAATAGTTTGCTTTTATTACAGCTCCAGTCTGCCTAAGTAGAGTGATTTGGGGTGCCCAGGGTGTGGAAGGGAGGAAAAGAGAAAATGGGGCTTGGAGGGATGGGTGGTCATTAAGTGTGGGAGGGGAAAAAAAATGCAGTTAACTTGATAGGAAGAGGGGCCTTTGGGGGAGGGGAGCCAGCAGGGGGCCGGACATGCCATCTTCTCACCTACAGAAATGAAATAGGGCCAGCTAGGCAGCCAGTCTTCCCATTACCTCTGAGTGTTCTATTTATGTTCCCCTCCAGGGTCAAAGATCTTTCCTTTAAAACACAGCACTTTCTTCAGTGCCCTTGGCTGTGTCTTGTGGCATTCCTTTCATTAGTTTCAATTGTTTATAAGCAATTACAGTACAAGATACTATGCTAACTAAGGCTTTGGTCAAACGGTTGGATAGCTTCAGTCTCTGCTTTCGCTGAGGAGGGCGTTTATAAATCTAGTCATAGGACAGCCACTGCAAGAGTCATTTTACTAGGTGTCCTGAGTGGGTTTTTTTGCTGTTGTTTGTTTGTTTTGAGACAGGGTTTCACTGTGTCGCCTCACCTAGGCGGTGGAATGCGGTGGCACAATTAGGGATCATTGCAGTCTCTTACAAATCCCAGTCTCAAGTGATCCCCAAACTTCAGCCTACCAAGTAGCTGAGACTACACGCATGGGCCACCATGCCCGGCTAATTTTTTCCATGTTTT
This sequence comes from Theropithecus gelada, assembly GCF_003255815.1. Lineage (NCBI taxonomy): Eukaryota > Metazoa > Chordata > Mammalia > Primates > Cercopithecidae > Theropithecus > Theropithecus gelada. The sequence continues at coordinate 162,011,521 of NC_037672.1, read as the reverse complement.
TGTAGAGGCAGGGGTCTCACTGTGTTGCCCAAGATGATCTCTCAAACTCCTGGGCTCAAGCGATTTTCCTGGCCTCCTAAAGTGTTGAGATTATAGGCATGAACCACTGCGCCCAGCAGTCCTGGGTGTTCTGATGCCGCAGAACAGTGGCCTACAGGAGCAGATGACAGGCGACCCTAGTGCGACCCGGCCTATGAAGGCTTCCTGGGGAAATGGCTAAGATCAAGCTAAGGCCTCAGTCTAAATCAGGGGTAACCAATCTTTTGGCTTCTCTGGGCTACATTGGAAGAATTGTCTTGGACCACACATAAAATACATTAACACTAACAAACAGCTGATGACCTTAAAAAAAAAAATGCAAAAATGGGCCGGACACGGTGGCTCGCACCTGTAATCCCAGCACTTTGGGCAGAGGCAGGCAGATCACAAGGTCACGCATTGGAGACCACCCTGACCAACATGGTTAAACCCCGTCTCTACTAAAAATACAAAAATTAGCCGGGTGTGGTGGCAGCATGCCTGTAATCCCAGCCACTCAGGAGGCTGAGGTAGGAGAATCGCTTGAAACCGGAGGCAGAGGTTGCAGTAAGCCCAGATACGGAGGTTGTGGAGGTTGCAGTGAGCCGAGACCGCGCCACTGAACTCCAGCCTGGGCGACAGAGCAAGACTCTAAATAAATAAATAAATGCAAAAAAAATCTCATGTTTTAAGAAAGTTTATGAATTTATGTTGGGCTGCACTCACAGCTGTTTTAGGATGCATGCAGCCTGCAGGTTGTGGGTTACACAAGCTTGGTCTAAGTAGTGATCATCTGGGTGAAGGAGACTATACTTGTACAGCACGTGTAATGGTAACTTTGTGCCGTTTTACCAACATCTCCCCACTCTCCCGCCTCCCAGCCCCTGTTGACTACCATTCTACTCCCTGCTTCTATGTATTCAATCTTTTAAGATTTCACATTTATGTGAGATCACGCCATAGTTTTATTTATTTATTTTTTGTTTTGCTTTTGAGACGGAGTCTCGCTCTGTCACCCAGGCTGGAATGCAGTGGCGCGGTCTCGGCTCACTGCAACCTCTGCCTCCTGGGTTCAAGCGATTCTACTCCCTCAGCCTCCCAAGTAGCTGAGACGACAGGCACACAACGCCACGCCTGATTAATTTTTTTTTTTTTTTTTTTTTTTGAGACGGAGGCTCGCTCTGTTGCCAGGCTGGAGTGCAGTGGTGCGATCTCCACTCACTGCAAGCTCCGCCTCCCAGGTTCACGCCATTCTCTTGCCTCAGCCTCCCATGTAGCTGGGATTACAGGCGCCCGCCACCGCGCCCGGCTAATTTTTGTATTTTTAGTGGAGACGGGGTTTCATCATGTTGGCGAGGATAGTCTCGATCTCTTGACCTCATGATCCACCCTCCTCAGCCTCCCCAAGTGCAAGGATTACAGGCGTGAGGCACCACGCCCAGCTGCCATAGCTTTATTTCTGTGTCTGGTTTATTTCATTCAGCATAATGTCCTCCAGGTCCGCCCATGTTGTCACAAATGACAAGATCTCCTTTTCTTTTTTCTTTTTGGCTGTAAATTTATTCATTGCAAAATAATCTTCTCCAGTTTTACCGAGGTGGCTGACCACGTCCATAACCAAATCTGCCTGTAAACTGGAATTCAGTTGCTGACCCAGCCCCAGCCTCAGCTTTCTTGTTGGCACCAAGGGGCACAGCACTCCGTCGGTTGGTATCTCTGTCGGCTTCCCCTCTTGTGAGTCTTGCAGGTCACTCACCCTACAGACCTTCAGGCCAAGGCCTGCCAGTCTCCAGACAGCTGCGGCGTCGAGTGGCAGGCCCAATCTCTCGGGGCTAGATGAAGGTAATCATGGAGATACTGGAGGTAATCATGGAGATACTTTACCTCAGTGGTAAGGTAACAGTAGAAATGTCTCCAGGCCCTGGGCCTGGTGGCTCATGCCTGTAATCCCAACATTTTGGGAGGCTGAGGTGGGTGGATCACCTAAGATTGGGAGTTCGAGATCAGCCTGACCAACATGGAGAAACTCTGTCTCTACTAAAAATACAAAATTAGCCGGGGGTGGTGGTCAATGTCTGTAATCCCAGCTACTCAGGAGACTGAGGCAGGAGAATCACTTGAACCTGGGAGGTGGAGGTTGTGGTGAGCCGAGATCGCACCACTGCACTCCAGCCTGGGGACAGAGTGAGACTCCATCTCAAAATAAATAAATAAATAAAATCAAAATAAACACATAATCAAATAATCCCATATTTCCATCAATCAGCATTCAACATTCATCAGGATTTCACTAATTCCTGTTTTCTCCTCCTTTTAATTGCTGTCATTGAGGGGGAAGCACCCACTCCAACAAATATGGGTATAATCTTAGATAACCTTTATTATATTTAACAAAACAAGCAATGCTTCCTCCTTGGTATTATTTTATTCTTAATATGTATTGAAAATTCCCCAAGTGCCTTATAAAATGTCTTTTTGGCCAGGTGCCATGGCTTACGCCTGTAATCCCAGCACTTTAGGAGGCAGAGGTGGGTGGATCACCTGAGGTTGGGAGTTCAAGACCAGCCTGGACAACATGGTGAAACCCCATCTCTACTAAAAATACAAAAATTAGCTGGGTGTGGTGGCACGTGCCTGTCATCCCAGCTACTTGGGAGGCTGAGGCAGTAGAATCACTTGAGCCTGGGAGGCAGAGGTTGCAGTGAGCCTAGATTGTGCCAGTGCACTCCAGCCTGGGTGACAGAGCAAGACTCCATCTCAAAAAAAATTAAAATAAAATAAAATGTCTTTTTTTTTTTTTTTTTTTTTTTTTTGAGACAGTTTCGCTCTTTTTGCATGAGCCACCGTGCCCGGCCAATAAAATGTCTTTTTAAAGTTGGTTTGTTCAAATCTGGATTGAAAGAAGTTTTATGTTTTACATTTAGAAATTTTATTGGTTTCAACTAAAAAAATATCATTGCCTTGTTGAGTAGGTAACTGTCCTGTATTATTTCACACATTTCTGTGTCATTTCCTGTGTCACTTAACTTATTCCTTGACCCCCATATTTTCTGTAAACTGAGAGTTAGTTATAAAGGCTTGCTAAATTCAGATTTAACTTTTTTCTTGACAAGAATAATTCATAGATGATGTAGTGTACAGTTGACTCTTGAACAACATGGGTACAAGCTGAGCAGATCCACTTATACAGATTTTATTCTGCCTCTGCTACCTGAGACCAACTTCTCCTTTTCTTCCTCAGCCTACTCAACCTGAAGATGACGAGGATGTAGACCTTTATGATCTACTTCCACTTAATGAATAGTAAATATATTTTTCCTATGATTTTTTCCTTTTTTCTTTTTTGAGACAGGGTTTCTTTCTGTCACCCAGGCTGGAGTGCAGTAGCACAATTATAGTTCACCGCAGCCTCGGCCTCCTGGACTTAAGTGATCCTCCTGCCTCAGCCTCCCAAGTAGCCGGGACAACAGGTACTCACCACCATGCCTGGCTAAATTTTAACATTTTTTGTAGAGGTAGCATCCCACTATGTTGTTCAGGTTGGTCTCAAACTCCTGGGCTCAAGTGACCTCCCATAGTGCTGGGATTACAGGTGTAAGCCTCTGTGTGCAGCCTTCAGCATTTTTTTTTTTTAAATTTTTTGCCTTCCTGAGCTGTAAACATCCACTTTTAATAAGGATTTAACTTTCTCATATCAGAAACAGGGCTTTGGTTGCCCTTAATATTGTTACCAGTTCTCTAGTTCTGTTCCTCAACGTATTTGATCCAGGTGTCTGCCTTATACAACAGCCTCCTGGTGACCATCTCCCTAATAAGACATGTAGATAAAACCTACTTGACTCACCCCACTGGCCTGCACACCCCACAGGGGACTGTATACATTTGCTGCAAGGACTACCTCTCATACGGTGTGACCCCACAAAACTCATGCCTGCTTACCTCAAATCCACCAACTAGAATGCCCCTTGGGAAAGGCACTGGACCCCAATAAAGGCCTTGGCCCATTGGTCTCTCTCTCTCTGGCTCCTCAACCGCTAGGTGAGCAGCACTGCCCCTGCAGCCTTCTCATCAGCCCTCTACAGTACCGTCTTCTCTCATGGACCTGTAATAAAACTGTTTCTGTTATTTAATGTGTTTTTGTTGCGTTACCTCCTCTATGTCAAACTCTACTAACACATGGGCTTAACTTTTCTCCTGGTCAGGGCTCTCCTACAGAGTGGCTGTCTTGGCATGAATAAGCTGGAAATAGGTCCGACAAGAGCCACAGGGTGTTTGTCAGTATAAACAAGTTTCCTGTGAGAGGGACTCCTGGTCACAGATTGGATACTCAGGCATTAGGCCATCCACTAGGATAAAGAAATATCCCATCAGAGGCACCCTGTAAATATCCACTACCAAATCCCCTGGAGTTGGGGCAGGGCAGGGCTGGAGGGTATAGCCACTCTCTGGAGAAACCCCAAGATCAAATAAGAGAGAAATATACTACCTCTCTGACCTTACTCCAGTATTTTTCTTTACTCACTACTTGTCACCGGCTTCCTTGCTATTATTACAGCTTGACAGTCCCTTCCCCATACACTTTCTCAAGCCATGCACTCTGAAATGAAATTTGATGAGGACCTATTTCCAAGCCTATGCCCTCAACTCAAATGTTTGCTCAGATTCCACGTTCTCCACGATACCTACCCTGACCACCCACCTCACATAGCTAACTCTCCCTCATGCACAGCACTCTCATACAGGTGACATTGACCTGCTTTTCCCTATCACCACAGTATCTGATCAGCATCTAACACACTACAGCAATTCTTTGTGTTTACTATTTTATTGTTTCCTTTCTCCCCTCCAGGAAGTCTGCTACTTAAGGATGGAAACCTTTGTTGTGCTCATCTAATACAATTCCAAATTGCAGGCAGATGTTCAGCATCCCTAATCAAAACACATAAAATCAAAATGCTCCATAATCTGAAACACTGAGTGCTGCCATGACACCCAAGTGGAAAATTCCACACCCTACACTTTTGCTTTCTCAGGGTTCAACGTACACAAACTTTGTTCCATGTAATTACCTGCAGGCTGTGTGTATAAAATGAATTTTTTCTTTCAAATTGTGTCCCATCCCCAAGATATCTCATCGTGCATAAGCAAATATTCCAAAATCCCCCCCAAAATCTGAAAGCTGAAACACTTCTGGTTGCAAGCATTTTGGAAAAGGGATACTAAACTAAGCTTTGATTAGTCAGTAAAATAAACAAAGTCCAAACACTAGGGCTACAAAAGATCTTAAAGGATTATGAAAAACAGTGGTATCCAAGCATCAAGAATCAGACTGATATCAGACTTGTCAAAACCATCAAGTTTTAAAAATTAAAATGATTCCAAATATTCTCTTTAACTGCCACCCAAATGTGGGAAAAGTCATTTGCAAATTTGTAGTCTGACAAACTTTACAATGCTGCAACATTTGGGTTGATGATACCCCAGAATGAAAAGATAGAGGAAAACAGAGGCTTAAACCAAGAAAGAAGCTAAGAGTAGAGGTCAATTCCTAGAATGGTAGTGCCTGGAAGTAGTCACGAGTGTAGTTGGTGTAGATTGGCAGGTGATACACAGAAAGAGAAAAAGAGCTGTTAGAGATTACTTATGGATTGTGCACAGGTAAGTATATGTGGGGAAAGTATTTAAACAAAGTGAAATCTTCATTAACCACAAAAATAAGTCAGTTGTTTCAACTGACACACACAAAAGAACAGAAACAAATTATGAGAAATATGGAGGTAAACAGAAGAATCCACTAAAGAAAAAGATTTGTGACAAGTATGATATTCATATAATGTATGCAACTTTAAATAATTGTCTTAACTAAAAAAAAAATTATAGGCAATTTGAAAACATTTTATTAGACATGTTAAGTAACATAATTCTAAAATATTTTATCTTAGAAATCAAAGCACTTGACAATTGATATTCATAGACTAAATATATGAAAGTGGCATTATGAACATCTTTTTATAGTTGCCAAAAATTTAGGAGAAAAATCAACTCTGGTTTTCAGTGGTAAAACTTAAAGATTCCAGAAATGAGATTAAATTTACTGGCTAAGTTACCTACAAAAACTGAAACAGACTCATTTACCAATTCCTTATCTTTCAGAATCTGATACTGAGCAGATTTTAAGAGGTTCAGAATCTGTTCCAGTATAGAAATAAGGCCAAAGGGCTTCTGTGAAAGAATCATTAAAAGTATAGAGAACAGACCTATCATTCATATTATAAAAGGAAAGATCGCCCAATTCATAGTCCAGAAAAATACCAATCTTACTGGGTTTTACTACTGGCAGAAGCCGGGTTGTCTTAGGACCTGATGCAACATAACCACTCTTCATGTATCGCCCAATTGCCCAGAATCCACCCAGAACTGATGGCTGATCCTGCCAGTTCCTAAGAAGACAGGCTTGACACACACCCAATATCCATTTAGGTTTGTTTCCCACTTCTACCTCCCAGTAATGTCGGCCAGAACTAAATTGCTGAGAGCCTAGGACAGCAGGGCAGACATAAAATCTCTTTGGGTTATAACAAATGTTTGGTTTTGTTCTTCCATATCGCACAGCTTTTCTATCCTCAGAGACAATAAGTTGAGGATGTGCTGTGTCAAGATCTAGGATCACATCTACTTGAAATGGCTTGATAATTCTGTCTAAGCCAGAATATTGAGGAGGAAGACTGAAACCATATTTTGTTAATCTAAATGAAAAGAGTTCAGGACGTTTTAGATTTTGATAACTGTGGTGCACACTCTTAACACGTGTCAGTAATTCCAGGTTTGACTGCACAGACTTGCCCTCTACCTCCCTCAGTAGATGTTTTAACGTGGAAACATAATCTGAAAATTTTACAAGGTTTTCATTTAGTTTTTCTAAAATGTTCATCTCTTCATCTTGTATCTGCCTAAGAATAGTCTCTTGCTCGTTCTGTAAAAACAATCTAATTTGCTCAAACTCAGAATTTATTTCTTCCCTCTTATATTCTACCTTCTTTTTCAGCTCCACTGATTTGCTGCCTTGCAGAATTATCACTTTTTCAACTCGTTCTATATTATTCTTCAAGGGCTCAATGCTACCTTCCAGAATTTCTCTGTGGTAAGAGGCAGCTTTCTTAACAGGGCAAATGTAGTGCTTCTGGTGTTTAGTGGAGAAACTGCACTGTGTACATAAGATCTCTAGATCCTTCAAACAGAAGAGGGTCAGGAACTGATTGTGTTTTTCACACATGGCATTCTCTTTCTGTCTCTTTCTTTTGCTCCTCCTAATATGGAGTTGTTTAGCAATTTCAGTCAAATTACGGAGCTGGGGGTTCCTCCTGAAGCTCTTGTATGGAAAGCAAAAACGGCAGACAGGACAGGGAAAGGTATCATCTAGATCCTTCCAGGATACATTGAGGCAGGAGCGACAGAAGTTGTGCCCACAGTTGATGGTCACTGGGTCTTGCAAGTACTCCAGACAGATGGGACAGCTAGACTCCTCTTGGAGGTTCACCAGAGCCGTCACGAGTTCCATTGAGCTGCGAACAAAGGCAGTGCGTAAGGTAAGCTCCCTCTGGTCAGTGTGAAGGAACTGTGAAAAGGAAGCTGGGCTGAACTTGTCCGGCCTCCGTAGAGCGCAAACCCACTGAGAAGTGGATACCCCTCCCAGACCTTGTAGATTGATCAGGTTTAGGTTTCACTGGCCTGGCATGCTGATGGCACCCACTGGAGTCTTGTTTAGTCCCCTGCTCGTTCGCTTGGAGGATAATAATTCAAAGCTTACAGCTCTATTATAGATCAGCCCATCTGAATCTACCTGTAATGATTTTCTTCTTCAATAAACTAGCCACAGGTTATAATACGCAGTCATTCCTGTGGATGAGAAAAGATTTTTAATTTCAAAATCTCCTGGATTTGGAATCACAATATAATAATTGGTTCAGGCAAGAATCATCACTAACTATAAAAACTACCGGGTAAAATGTTATGGGGGAATGATATTCACATTCTCAAAATTTTACTCTAGGATTATATTTTAATTACAAAGAGAAAAATAAGTACTTTTATAATGTAGAGAATACCACCTTATCCAATGATGGGGCAAACTGATGACCTGCAACGGGGAGCAAAACATTACCATCTGTGGAGAACTTGTGCAGAATATATATATAAAATACATAAGATTCTATTATATGTAACTGTGTATTACATATAAAATTCTATTGTATATAACATACAATTGTTATTATTTTTCGAGATGGAGTTTCGCTGTCACCCAGGCTGGAGTGCAATGGCACAATCTTGGCTCACTGCAACCTCTGCCTGCTAGGTTCAAGTGATTCTCCTGCCTCAGGCTCCCAAGTAGCTCGGATTAAGGGGCCCACTACCACGCCTCGCTAATTTTTGTAGTTTTGTTAGAGACGGGGTTTCACGCTGGCCTCGAACTCCTGACCTCATGTGATCTGCCTGCCTCAGCCTCCCAAAGTGCTGGAATTACAGGTGTGAGCCACTGTACCTGACCTATAAAATTATATATAAAAATGTATGTATGTATATATAACAGTGAAGAAATCCAAATCATACAAGATTCAACATGAAAATGGTTCTCAACAGCACAAATGACAACAGTGCTGGGAAAAAAAGCAGGTTATTTTTTTTTTTTTTTTTTTTTGAGACAGGATCTTGCTGTGTCTCCCAAGCCAGAGTGCAGTGGTATGACCATGGTTCTCTGCAGCCTCAGCCTGCAGAGTAACCGTGACCACAGGCTTGTGCCACCAGGCCCAGCTAATTTTTAAAATATTTTGTAGAGATGGGGGTCTCTCTATGTTGGCCGGGTGGTTTTGAACAATCCTCCCACCTTGGCCTCCCAAAGTGCTGGGAGTATAGGTGTCAGCCCCTATGCCCAGCCTGTTTCCTTACATATGAGGAAAAACAAATGAACAAAAAAAGCTATTCATTCTCTTAGCTTAGATTCTAGACTGAGAAAAAAAAAAGTTGTAATAAAGTGGATAGTATAGGACAAAGTGAAAAAATGGAGGATGTACTCTTTATTAGATATTAGTAATACATCAAAGTTAAGCTTCCTGAATTTCCTAACTGCACCATAGCTACAAAAGAAAATGTCCTAATTCTTAGGAAATACATGCTTAAATATTTACTGGGGAAGGGGTCATGATCCTTATAAACACCTCTCTTTTCCTTCGGGTCACCTCACAACTCCTATCTGCTGCTCATCAATCTGACTGCCTCCCACCCCACCCTCTAGTCTCTCATTATCCCATCTCTTTACTTTCATAGAACTCAATCATACTCTGAGATTGTTTTCTTCAGGTATTTGTTTCTCTTTTGGCCTTAGCTGGTGAATGAGACAGACTGGAAGTGGGTACTTAGTCTACCTTATTCATAGGGAGGTAGTAGAAAATCAGTAAAGACCTTCAAGAAAGTGAATCACGAACAAGTGGATACATGAATGAATAAAATCCAAAAATAATACAAAAAGAGAATAATGTCAATGTTATAAAACATAAAATTTAGGTTGGGAGACTGTTCAAAATTAAAAGAGAGCCCCACTGCACTCAGCCCATTTCAGAATTATTCTAGTATGAATAGAATCATTCATCTTAGATTTAATGAAACAGGAGCTGGGCGCATTAGCTCACACCTGTAATCCCAGCACTTTGGGAGGCCAAGGCAGGCGGATCACTGGAGGTCAGGAGTTCAAGATCAGTCTGGCCAACATGGTGAAACCCTATCTCTACTAAAAATACAAAAATTAATTGGGCGTGGTGGTGCTTGTCTGTAGTCCCAGCTACTTGGGAGGCTGAGGTGGGAGAATCACTTGAATCTAGGAGGTGCGGTTGCAGTGAGCCGAGATCACAGCACTGCACTCCAGCCTGGGCGACAGAGCATGTATCAAAAAAAAGAATGAAAAGAATTAATGAGGCCGGGCGCGGTGGCTCAAGCCTGTAATCCCAGCACTTTGGGAGGCCGAGACGGGCGGATCACGAGGTCAGGAGATCGAGACCATCCTGGCTAACACGGTGAAACCCCGTCTCTACTAAAAAATACAAAAAACTAGCCGGGCGAGGTGGCGGGCGCCTGTGGTCCCAGCTACTCGGGAGGCTGAGGCAGGAGAATGGCGTAAGCCCGGGAGGCGGAGCTTGCAGTGAGCCGAGATCGCGCCACTGCACTCCAGCCTGGGCGACAGAGCGAGACTCCGTCTCAAAAAAAAAAAAAAAAAAAAAAAAAAGAAAAGAATTAATGAAACAGGTTATATGGAGTTGTCACAAATTTTAAGATCTACTCCTCACCCATTTCACTCCAACACTTCAGCAGAACACACAGCTACATCAGGCTTAGGGTCCTGAAGGAACTATGAAAAGGAAGTTGGGCTGAACTTGTCCTGCCTTCCTATATACACCTGCAAGTAATCCCAGTCTATAGGTAAATTCATTCCTTTTCCCTTTGACTCCGAATTACCAGATCTTCTGGCCACTGCCATCCATGTGAGTGTTCTTAAATAGCTGTGCTAGGTCAGTGTGTGGATGGTAGAAATGGACTGGTGAAAGTGTGTTCTCTAACATACACCGACTGACAGCTGTATCTTCCTCTGATCTAGTAGGGTTCAGAATCTAACCATTCTATGTAAATGTCTCATCTTCGCAAACACTATTTCCTTTACCTAGAGGATCCTTTCCTCACCTTTTCCCCAAGACTGATCTCTCATGATATTTGGAAACAGCTCAAAAGTCTCCTTCTCTGGTAAGGTTTACTGTGTGTCAGGAGCAGTGCATTCCACAAAATAACCGATCTTCTTAATTAAACCCTCACAACAAAGCAGGAGATCTGTCATAGGCCCTGAGTGTACCTCTTTGGTCTCCAGAATAGGCCAAAAATTTCACTATGACCACTCTATCTAGGATATTTCTCATGGTTGTGTTTGCAGGAAGTATCCTTGAAAGAAGACGTAAAGTGTCAATTTGGGACAAAGAACAGGTTTGCTAAAAAAAATAGATTCCCAAGCTCAGGGTTCACTGGCTATGATGCAAACCTACATTGTGTATGACATCTACCATGGTCCCTCTGCACCACCTCTGTGGGACTTGGGAGGCATGGGGAACCAACACCAGCATGATGCACATGCTGCCAGCTGTGCCAGGAGTAATGAAGTTCTTTGTCTCCAATCCAAGAATGTTATATTTTCTGAAAGTATCCATTAAATATTAACAGGATAACTTAATAGCTTGTGAGTAAGGTAAAATCCCAAACCCTCAGAGTTTGGTTATTATCTTCAATTACAAACATGGAATGTAAATGTATAATGATTTGGCCGGGCGTGGTGGCTTACACCTGTAATCCCATCACTTTGGGAGGCCAAGGCAGTTGGATCACCTGAGGTAATGAGCTCGAGACCAGCCTGGCCAACATGGTGAAACCCCATCTCTACTAAAAAATATAAAAACTAGCTGGGCATGGTGGCACGCGCCTGTAGTCCCAGCTACTCGGGAGACTGAGGCAGGAGAATTGCTTGAACCCAGGAGGCAGAGGTTGCAGTGAGCCAAGATACTGCCACTGCACTCCAGCCCTGGCAACAGAGTGAGACTTAGCAAAACAAACAAAAAAAAAGTATAATGATTTGATAGGCTTATCCAAAGTCCTAATACTAACTGGTGTGACTACTGGTGTGATACTAAATCACTAAGCACCCTTTTTTTTTTTTTGATGTGTGTGTGTGAGACAGAGTTCTGCTCTCGTTGCCCAGGCTGGAGTGCAATGGCACAGTCTCGGCTCACTGACCTCTGCCTCCGCCTCCTGGGTTCAAGCAATTCTCCTGCCTCAGCCTCAAGTAGCTGGGACTACAGGTGCACACCACCACGCCCAGCTAATTTTTGTATTTTTAGTAGAGATGGGGTCTCACCATGTTGGCCAAGCTGATCTTGAACTCCTGACCTCAGGTGATCCACCCACCTCAGCCTCCCAAAGTGCTGGGAACTGGGATTACAGGTGTGAGCCACCGTGCCCAGTCTCTCTTTTTTTTTTTTTGAGACAGAGTCTCACTCTTGTTTCCCAGGCTGGAGTGCAATGGCATGATCTCAGCTCACTGCAACCTCTGCCTCCCAGGTTCAAGCAATTCCCCTGCCTCAGCCTCCCCAGTACCTGGGATTACAGGTGCCTGCCACCATGCCCGGCTAATTTTTATATTTTTAGTAGAGACGGGGTTTCGCCATGTTGGCCGGGCTGGTCTTGAACTCCTGACCTCAAGTGATCTGCCTGCCTCAGTCTCTCAAAGTGAGACAGATGAGAAAGTCTCTACAGATGTGAGCCACCACGCCCGGCCTAAGCACATCATCTTTTTTTCATATTCACATTAGTGCATAGCCTTGAAAACCTTTATTAAAGTGCTTCATATAGCGTTCTGTTTAACCTACCCAGATGGATATCCACAAATTGTTACTATGTCAAATAGTCTAACGAGGGGAAAATTAAGATTTTTAAACGTTTTTTTAAAAAAAACACGTAAGATGATGTAAACAGATATCACACAAATTATTAGGTGGCAGTCTCTAACGGGATGTGTGTTTCACTCCAACATTCACTTACCTAGATCTATATGTCATTGATCAACTAACTTAATTTCTCTAAGTTTGTTTCTATTTCAGAAAGCTGAAAGTATTGAATGAAAAAAACCATGTAAGGATAGTACAGTGCCTGACCCAGAACAGATGCTCACCGAGTGGTACTGTGCAGAAGAATGAGCACCCTTAGAAGGCTGCTTGCAAGGCTGCTGCTACTTGGCTCATGTCTGGCAACTTTGATTTCCAGAATTTATAATGAACTTATGAGGAAATGGGTCCTGCCATTCCCTTGTAAGAATGGCTCACTATTGGCCAGGTGCGTGGCTCACACCGTAATCCCAGCACTTTGGGAGGCCAAGGCGAGCAGATCACGTGAGGTCAGGAGTTCAAGACCAGCCTGGCCAATGTGATGAAAACCCGTCTCTACTAAAAATACAAAAACTAGCCAGGTGTGGTTGTTCATGCCTGTACTCCCAGCTACTAGGGAGGCTGAGGCAGGAGAATCACTTGAACCCAGGAGGTGGAGGTTGCAGTGAGCCGAGATCACACCATTGCACTCCAGTCCGGGCAACAGGAGCAAAACTCTGTCTAAAAAAAAAAGAAAAAGAAAAAAAAATGGCTTACTACAACTACACCTACAGTGTTTATACAAACAATGAGGTTTATGATGAATAGCTGCTTTCCTTCTGAGAAACTAGAATTTTGATATAAGCTAGGTGGAGAAGCCTGCATGATCTCTTCTCAAGAAAAATTCTGGAAAGACAAATCTTTAATGAACATCCTTGGTAGACAACAGTTCACTCATTTATCACTTTGTCTCCAGAGAAATTAAGCAGGTCCTGTGTGACATCACGTAGAGATGACTCTTAGAAGCTTATGCTCTGTTTCTTCCAGACTTCATCCCACACACTGTTTTCTTTGCTGGTTTTGCTTTGTATCCTTTCACTATAATAAACCATAATTGTTGGCCAGGCATGGTGGTTTGCATCTGTAATCCCAGCACTTTGGGAGGCTGAGGCAAGAGGATCAGTTGAGGCCAGACATTCAAGACCAGTCTGGGCAACAGAGCAAGACCTTATCTCTACAAAATTTTATAAAAATCAGCCAGACATGATGGCATATGCCTATAGTCCCAGCACTCGGAAGGCTGGGGTAAGAGGATGCCTTGAGCCCAGGAGTTCAAGGCTTCAGTGAGTCATGACTGTGCCATTGTACTCCAATCTGGATGACAGAGCGAGATGTCATCTCAAAATACTTAGGTTATAACCTCAAATAATACTATGCTGAGTCCTGCGGTCATTTTAGCAAATCACCAAACCCGGGGGTGGTCTTGGGGATACTAACACAGGTAGTATTTAACTGTTGTAGTATATATATTATAGTGCTATTTAGGTCTAAAACTACTGTATCTCTCATTGTTCCTAATTAGAAAAGGTGTTAACTGCTTATAGCAGTAGTTGGGCCGAAAGTGTCATGTACATTCCAATTTTGAAGGGACAGTAAGGTATTATTACATCTTAAAAATTATAATATTTTTCAATAATAAGAAATTAAATAAAATAATAATGTGTCCTTTAACTCTTCCCACCTTCCAGTTTAACATTTTCATAAATAACAATGTCATTGCATAGGCTCCTAATCCTTATTTTAACACACCATGTTTAATGGATGCTTTGGGGTTGGGTAAATTTGAAGAGGCAGTTTTAAGCATTCTGAACAAAGCTGTACAGCCAATACATTGCAAAATATGACTGGAATTTTTTAAAGTATAAGAACCACATTGCTATAAAAAAAGGGTATTTCTTGGACGGGCGCAGTGGCTCATGCCTGTAATCCCAGAACTTTGGGAGGCCAAGGGGGGGTGGATCATGAGGTCAGGAGTTCAAGATCAGCCTGACCAACATGGTGAAACCCCGTCTCTACTAACAATACAAAAATTAGCCAGGTACAGTGGCATGCATCTGTAATCCCAGCTCCTTGGGAAGCTGAGGCAGGAGAATTGCTTGAACCCAGGAGGTGGAGGTTGCAGTGAGCCAAGATCACACCACTGCCCTCCGTCTTGGGCGACAGAGTGAGAATCCATCTTAAAAAAAAAAAATGTGTATTTCATTTAAAATAAAAAAGTGCAGGGGGCCGGGCGCGGTGGCTCAAGCCTGTAATCCCAGCACTTTGGGAGGCCGAGACGGGCGGATCACGAGGTCAGGAGATCGAGACCATCCTGGTTAACATGGTGAAACCCCGTCTCTACTAAAAAATACAAAAAACTAGCCGGGCGAGGTGGCGGATGCCTGTAGTCCCAGCTACTCGGGAGGCTGAGGCAGGAGAATGGCGTGAACCCGGGAGGCGGAGCTTGCAGTGAGCTGAGATCCGGCCACTGCACTCCAGCCTGGGTGACAGAGCCAGACTCCGTCTCAAAAAAAAAAAAAAAAAAGTGCAGGGAACATTCCTGCATAGATCCCGGAACTCAATGGTCGGTCCTTCCCCACACACTCCAGCTTCCCCACCCATCTTCCAGACTCAGGCAATGAAGTTTATAAAGAACAGCATTGTAAGCCACTCTTCCCAGTCCGAGCTATAAACATTAGCCTACTATAGTAACTATCTTCTGATACCTGAAGACAGGGCCCCTGTCTCCCATCATCCATGGGAGAGTTGGGGCTTGACTTCCTTAAGTGCCAGCAAGCAAACCTGGGTGTGTTTCACGTGACCCAACCACCCCTTTCCCACTTTTTGTAATTTTTCACTTCCCTGACTCTACTGAGCTCCTTCCTACTCACTACCTTCATTCCCCAGTTCCCTTTTGAAGCGCTTGGTCACCTCTGTACAAATCACAGTTGAGTTCTGTTCATGCTGAATTCTTCTCCCTATTGCAATAGTACATTACTGATTAAAATCTGTCCTTATGACTACCCAGTGTCTGGCTTTATTTTTGACATGCTCTGTCTCCTCAGTCAATTCCCTAACTTTATAGTTTCCAAACACAAATCTAACCCTATAACCTTCCGATTTCCAATGGAATGGCCTTTCTTACTCTTAAGTATTACAAGACTCACCAACATCTGGACTTTACTCTTTTCCTGGCTCCACATATCCGATCATACTGCAGATTATAGTTGATATTTTTATATTTATTTTTGTCAACCTTCGGTTAAGGACACTGGAGAGTACAGTTCGAGGTCTGAATTCTTCCTTGTTTTCCTCAAAACTGAATTACCAACTCAGATGCTTATGCTGGTGTACGGTGTGTGTTCAATAATTATTAGGCTAATAAATCAAACCTGCGGTAGATTCCCTACTCTCAAAATTCAACCTTTACTGCTTGAGAACTTGTCACATTAAAAAAGAAAAATTCAACCTCTATTACCTAATTTATTTTATTTTTTGAGATAGTATCTCACTCTGTTGCCAAGGTTGGAGTGCAGTGGCGCGATCTCCATTCACCGCAACCTCTGCCTCTGGGCTCAAGCGATCCTTGCACCTCAGCCTCCTGAGCAGCTGGGACCACAGGCACGCCCCACCATGCCCAGATTTTTTTTTTTTTTTTTTTGTAGAGACAGGGGTCTCACTATGTTGCCCAGGCACTAGCGTGAGCTAGAACTCCTGGGTTCAAGCGATCCTCCCGCACCGGCCTCCTCATGTTGGGGTTACAGGTGTGCGCCACCGCGCCTGGCTCCTACTCTGATTCTTGTGCTGGTCCACAGTGCGGGCTCAATTGAATCAAAATGAATCAAATGAATCAAACCTGTGGGAGATTCCCAGATCTCGAGATTCAACCTCTGTTACTTTAGATGATACGAAACGTAAGTGAGCCTAAACTTTCTCATCCGTAGCAGTTTCCTAACAGCCAGATCCTTGTGAGGACGGAAGGAGATGAAATCCGCCAGAGAAGTGCTGGCGCTGTAGGGTGGTAGATCCTTCCTTAACGCTCCCTCTATAATTTTTGGAGATCACGTGGCTACTTCCCAAACTGGTGTTCAGATCAGAATCTTCATCAAAGTTCAATCATCGGGGTCCCACCGCCTCCGCGGCTAAAACAGAATCCGGCCAAGCACGGTGGCTCACGCCTGTAATCCCAGCACTTTGGAAGGCTGAAGCGGGCGGATCACCTGAGGTCGGAAGTTCGACACCAGCCTGGCCAACATGGAGAAACCCCGTCTCTACTAAAAATACAAAAATTAGCCGGGTGTGGTGGAGAGCGCCTGTAATCCTAGCTACTCAGGAGGCTGAGACAGGAGAATCGCTTGAATCCGGAAGGTGGAGGTTGCAGTGAGCCGCGATCGCGCCACTGCACTCCAGCCTGGGCGACTGAGCAAGACTCCGTCTCAAAAACAAAAAAAAAGGATCCACAGTCTGAGCTCAGTCGTGGACAGGTCGCGATCCCGAGGTGTGGGCACAGCTAATACTCAGGAAGCCCCTGCCCAGTTAAGGAGGCCTCCCGCCAGGCCCTACTGCGCCTTTCCTGCGGCCCTCCCAGCTTACCTGGAGCAGCTGGACCGGCGGTTCAGGCCTGATGCCGTACAGGACCCGTGGAACCCCGCGGGACGCAGAGCGGAACCCCCACACAACCCCGCGCGCCTCGGTTTTCCAGTTTCGGGCGCACAATTGACCCGCGCGGTGGTTGGCTGCTCCACCGGAAGTGGGCGGGAAGGGCCTGAGCATGCGCCAGGGTGCAGGGAGCGTGGGAAGATTCTGAGGAGAGCCTGGGGCGGCTCCCTCCGTCCTGGGGGCCCTGATGGCTTCAGCGGGTCATTTAAATCACAATGGCCATCTTTTCAGAGTTTTCATTCCTATGAGCAACTTTTGTTTTTTTTTTTTGGTTTTTGGTTTTTTTTTTGAGACAGGGTCTGGTGCGGTCTCGGCTCACTATAGTCTCGACCATCCAGGCTCAAGCGATCCTCCCACCTTACAGGCGCGCGCCACCACGCCCGGCTGATTTTTGTATTTTTTTGGTGGAGGCTGGGTTTCGCCATGTTGCCCCGGCTGGTCTCGAACTCATGGACTCAAGCGATCCGCCTGTCTCGCTGTGAGCCACCACGCCCGGCCAGGGTGGTTAGTTTTAACGTGTAAGAGGAATAATCAGCTCTTTGGATCAGTTTACGTCTCTGGTTGAGAGGCTGCGTAGTTACCACCCTGGAGATTAGGCCCCACCCTACCAACTCAGACTCACCAAGGTCTCTCCTGAGGAATTGATATTTAAAGTAGATTTTAAGGGACGAGTATGAGTTTGTTGGACGAACTTGAGGGTAAAATCTTCAAGGCTGAAGGATTAGTAATTGTGAGGAGCCTCTTAAGTCTTATAACTTGGTAAATAAGACACTGAAAGAGGCTAATATTTGCAGAAGAAATCATAGAATTGGCATAGCAGTTTTTTTTTGTTTTTTTTCGAGACAGAGTCTCACTCTGTCACTCAGGCTGGAGTGCAGTGGCGCGATCTCGGCTCACTGCAAGCTCCGCCTCCCGGGTTCACGCCGTTCTGCTGCCTCAGCCTCCCGAGTAGCTGGCACTACAGGAATCGCCACCGCGTCTGGCTAATTTTTCCTTTTTTTTTTTTTTTTTTTGAGACGGAGTCTTGCTCTGTCGCCCAGGCTGGAGTGCAGTGGCACAATCTCGGCTCACTGCAAGCTCCGCCTCCCGGGTTCACGCCATTCTCCTGCCTCAGCCTCCCGAGCAGCTGGGACTACAGGCGCCCGCCACTGCGCCCGGCTAATTTTTTCTATTTTTAGTAGAGACGGGGTTTCACCATGGTCTCAATCTCCTGACCTTGTGATCCGCCCGCCTCGGCCTCCCAAAGTGCTGGGATTACAGGCGTGAGCCACCGCGCCCGGCAAATTTTTCCTATTTTTTAGTAGAGACGGCGTTTCACCGTGTTAGCCAGGATGGTCTCCATCTTCTGACGTCGTGATCCGCCTGCCTCGGCCTCCCAAAGTGCTGGGATTACAGGCGTGAGCCACCGCGCCCGGCCGGCGCACTTTTCTGGTTAAAATTTAGGGCTACTTGGCCAGGCGCGGTGGTTCACGCCTGTAATCCAAGCACTTTGGGAGGCCAAGACTCACGGATCAGCTGAGGTCGGGAGTTCGAGACGAGCCTGGCCAACGTGGCGAAACCCCATCTCTACTAAAAATACAAAAAATTAGCCGGGCATGGTGGTGCATCCCTGTAATCCCAGCTACTCGAGAGGCTGAGGCAGGAGAATCACTTGGACAGGGGAGGCGGAGGTTGCAGTGAGCCGAGATTGGGCCACTGCACTCCAGCCTGGGCAACAGAGTGGGACTCAATCTCAAAAAAATAAAACAATAAAATAAAATAAATAAGTAAATAAAAAAACTTAGGGCTACCTTCCCAGAAAAATACCCTCCTGTGATGAAGTCTGAGATTTGATGGAAGAGTGGGAAGTAGGAACAGGGGACAAGTGAAATCTTCAAATCTTCACATCTTAGTGCAGAAGATGCAATCAGAGAGGATGATAAAGGCTGTAGTCAGGAGGACACTGACTGCATCTGGAGTCTGACCAATGGTACGAAGGAAAGGAAACTCCAAAAGCTTAAGGCTGAATGGGGCCAGATTCCACCATAACATTAAACCAAAGGCTGGGCGGGTGGTTCAAGCCTGTAATCCCAGCACTTTGGAAGATCGAATGGAGAGGATCGCTTGAGGCCCTGAGTTCAAGACCAGCCCGAGTGACAGAGCGAGACTGACTCAAAACAGAAAAAGAAAAGATGGATTGTGTTGTGCTCCTGGCCTGGATGGAGGACCACGAATCTGTTCTGCAAGGACATAAGGAGCTCACAATCCTCAGTGAACCCCTGACTGGTGCACACAAGGCATCTCTGAGCCTCTGCTGGGAACAGAATATCTCAGTGAGAATCACCTTAGGGGTACAGGTGAGGGAGACTCAGTGAAAGGCATGGAGCCTTCAGCAGGACCTAAGCTGGGGGTAGCCACATGGGAAAGAACCTTGCTGGCTCATGTATTTTAATTTTTAGCAATACTTATGTACTTTAGAAACATATTTTAATATATATTTAAAATTTCATATAATTATGAACATTTTTATTGTATTATAGTAGCATGATATGTATATATTATATATAAATATTTCACATGATATGTATATATTACCTATAAATATTTAATGAAAATTAAAATTTTTCTTATGGTATTATGTTAACTATATATATATACACATAAACATGTACGGTTCACTTTTTACTCTTAAATCTTCAATGAGGAAGTTCTTTTGTTATCATATGGGAATTGAAGAATTATACTTCTTTGAAAAAGCTTTATGCCAATTTACTTGTGGTCCCTTTAATTTTGTCAAAGGTGCTCTCTATAAACAGAATATCTATCATTACAGTCAGCAGAAACAAGAGAAACAAAAAAAGTCTTTGGAATATCTTGAATCTGTGCCACACCAAACTCCTATTATTAAAAAAATCGGCCAGGCGCGGTGGCTCAAGCCTGTAATCCCAGCACTTTGGGAGGCTGAAAAAAATTCTAGTCCATAGCTGGGCATGGTGGCTCAAGTCTGCTATCCCAGCACTTTGTAAGGTCAGGCAAGAAGAATCACTTTAGGCCAGGAGTTTGAGACCAGCCTGGGCACCATAGCCAGATCCTCCCCTCTACAAAAAGAAGAAAAAATATACAGGTGTGGTGGTGCATGCTACTCTGGAGGCTGAGGCAGGAGGATTGCTTGAGCCTAGGAGTGCCAGGGTGCAGTGAGCTATGATGGCACCACTGCTCTTCAGTTTGAGTGACAAAGTGAGACCCTGTCTCAAAATGAAAAAAAAAAATCCACAAACTACTCCAAGTTTCTTTGCCTAGATTCCCATTATGTTGAATATCATAGTTGAGATTTGATTTTACAACTAATTTTGCAATTCTTCACCTAACGTATCCAAATCCCCCATGGCACTATCAGCTTCTTGGTGGAAATATGTCTCAAACTTATTTGGGGAATAAATAAAACCTGTGGAAGATTTGAAGCACTCAGCTTCAACCATGGCCCTTCTGGATGATTCTTAACATGCCTACACCTAAACTGCCTCATCTACACATTTGAAATAATAATCCATACCTTAAAGATTTTTGTGAACATTAAAGGATGCTTCCATGGATTGGAGGATGCAGGCGATGTAGGGTGGTGGGTTCTCAAATGACAACTACCACTTCATTCCCTTAACTCCCTGCCCCCACTCCCAAACACACATAGTAATTCTTTGAAGATAACATACCATTTCATAAACCCTAATTCAGATTATAATCTTGAAAGCTTACTTTTTGCAAGCCCACCACACCTATTCTAACTGTACAATTCTGGGACCAGGAGTCTGAATGTTTCACAAGACCTTTGCAAAGTTCTCAGCTTTTTGCCTGGGGCTCAGCCTGCCCCGTGGTTGGCGGTTCCAGTGGAAATGGAAAAAGGGAGGGAAGGGCCTGTGCATGTTCAGTGTCCTGGGTGCAGGGAGCGTGTGAAGATTTTGAGGAGTGCTGGGGCAGTCTCTTCCGTAATCAGGCTCGTGTTGGCTCCAACTAACATTTCATTTCCCTGGTTATCTTTTCAGATTCATACAATTAAAAAAAATTTTATGAGCAACTTGAGGGTCAAAATAAGGCTGCAAGTTGGTTTTAAAAGCTTCACAAGCACAGCGTCCCCTCCCAGATGGTGAGGGAGGGGAGAGCTTCACAAGGTCAGCTGCTTCCCATAGCCTGGGGTTGCAGGGTGGAGTCTTGGAGAACTGGCTACCTTTGAAAGAGAAACAAATACCTTTTTGGATTAGTTTTTATCTCAGTGGCTGAGTGGGTGGGTCTCTCCCACCCTGAGGGATTGTGTCCCACCCTACCAATTTAGGTTCAGCAAGGTCTTTCCTGGGGAAGTGACATTTCAGGTGGAATGTGAGGGATGAAGATGCATTAGCTGGACAAATTTGATGGCAAAACTCTTCAAGGCTGAAAAAAGAGCCAATGTGGAGCTTCTTAACTCTAAAGAATTTAGTACAGGATGGGCATGGTGGCTCACGCCTGTAATTTTAGCACTTTGTGAGGCTGAAGCAAGTAGAATTGCTTGAGTCTAGGAGTTTGAGACTAGCCTATTCAACTTAGAGAAACCCTGTCTATAAAAAAAAAATAAAAAATAGTTGGGCTGGGTGTGGTGGATCATGCCAGTAATTTCAGCACTTTGTAAGGTTGAGGTGAGAAGATCTCTTGAGCCACCACGCCTGGCCACTTTTGTTTTCCAAGTTCCTGTTCCTGTAACAACCCAATGGGTTCACCTTGGTAGCTCCCTAGATAGAGTCAGTTTATCAAGACAGAGGAATTGCAATAGAGAAAGAATAATTCACACAGAGCTGGCTGTGCAGGAGATCAGAGTTTTATTATTTCTTAAATAGGTCTCCCAGAGCACTCAGGGATCAGAGTTTTAAAGGGCAGACTTTTAAAGGGCAACTCTCAGGGATCAGAGTTTTAAAGATTAGGGAAAGCCAGTGAGCCAGGAGTGCTGATTGATCAGGTCAGATATGAAATCATAGGGAGTTAAAGCTGTCTTCTTGCACTGAGTCAGTTTCTGGGTGGGGGACACAAGATCAGATGAGTCAGTCTGTTGATCTGAGTGATGCCAGCTGATCCATCAAGTGCAGCATCTGCAAAATATCACAAGAACTGATCTTAGAAACAATTAAGGGAGGGTCCGAATCTTGTAGCCTGCAGCTGCCTGAGTCCTAAACCATAATTTCTAATCTTGTGATTAGAAAACTAATAATTTATTAGTTTTACACAGGCAGTCTAGTCCAAAGGCAAGAAGGAGGTTTGTTTTGGAAAAGGGCTGCTATTGTGTTTGTTTTAATCTACAAATGATAAAGTTCCTCCCAAAGTTAGTTCAGTTTATGCCCAGAAATAAATAAGGACAGCTTGAAGGTTAGAAGCAAGATGAAGTTGTTTAGGTCAGATATTTTTCACTGTCTAAGTTGCCATTTTGCAATTTTGGTTTCATTTGCTCATTTCAGATGAGCAAAATAACATTCAATCCCACAGAGTTATTGGGAAACCACTTTGGGGGATTGGTAGTCCTTTCTTCCTCATTTGCTCTTTCTTGTCCTTCTTTTCTAATAAGTGGAATGATTACTTTTAATTAAACAAAAGTCTACATAATTTAAAGAAGAAGCTGAGACACTCTAAGAACAGAACTCCAAAAGTTCCAGTATAGAGAACAGCAATTATTCCCAATCCCATCAGTGAAAAGAGTCTTAACCAAAAAAACCTTGGTTTTCTGTTACATTTGAAGTTTATCTTAGATGTAGCTACAGAAAAAAGGAAGGAAAAAGAGAAAAGAAACAGTTCTTAAAAATTACAAGTTTAGACCTTTTTTACTTTTCAGAGCTAATATTGTTTTAAAAGACTTGACCAAATGCTGAAAAATTACAAATATTTTTGGTTTACTTGTAATATTTTAACTTTTCCTAACATTTATGATTCAGTTTGTACAAGTCACATTTAGTTAAGCATAACCATTTGAGTTATAAACACAATGAGTTGTTTCCCCTAAGCTTGTGTCAGTAAACAAAAATAAAAACAAATGAAAAGATCACAAAAGCTTTGTTTATATATCATTGGAAAAGTATAGTGCAGAAATAGATATACCCAAATAACCTCCCAGGCAATGTGACATGAAATACATTAAAAATAATGGGAACTGAAAAATGACTACACACCAGAATATTAATTTACTCTCTTTTATTTTATGCCCAAAGGCCCACAGTTAGAAAATGGTGGAGCTGGATTTGAACATGGGCAATGGACTCAAATCCCGCACTTCTAACACTGAGTTATGTTACTTCTGTTAAAAGAAAAACTTCAGCCAAATTAAATTTAAAGGAGTATAAATGAGCAATGAATGATTCTTGAATTGGTCAGCAGCCCCCAGAATCACAGCAGATTCAATGAGACTCCAGCACAGCCACATGGTAGAAGAAGATTTGTAGACAAAAAAACGAAGTGATGTACAGAAATCGGAAGTACAGAAACAACTAGATTGGTTACCACTTGGCATTTGCCTTATTTGGAACACAGTTTGAATGCTCAGCAGTGTATAAGTGGTTGAAGTGTGGCTGCTGGGATTCGCCAAGACTCAGCTATTGTTACAGGTGCATACTCCTAAGTTGCGTTTTCAATCCTCTCTACTTATTAAGCTATGTTGCAGATCATCCACAAGGACTCAAATGTGGATGTATGAAGTCTTTCTCAGGCCATGTTAAGTTCACTTTAACGCTTCTCTTATAGAAACTAAGAAAATCGTAAACCACTCTACAAGTAAGAAGTACATGGCCGGGCGCGGTGGCTCAAGCCTGTAATCCCAGCACTTTGGGAGGCCGAGACGGGCGGATCACGAGTTCAGGAGATCGAGACCATCCTGGCTAACACGGTGAAACCCCGTCTCTACTAAAATACAAAAAAAAAAAATTAGCCAGGCGAGGTGGCGGGCGCCTGTACTCCCAGCTACTCGGGAGGCTGAGGCAGGAGAATGGCGTGAACCCGGGAGGCGGGGCTTGCAGTGAGCTGAGATCCGGCCACTGCACTCCAGCCTGGGCAACAGAGCCAGACTCCGTCTCAAAAAAAAAAAAAAAAAAAAAGAAGTACATTACTAACTAGTGGTCATTGAAAATGACTATTGGTTAGTCAATACTAAAACAAAAAAGTAGATAGGAGGGGAAATCCTGCCAGAGAGAGTCCGTGAACCCAGTCTGTGAGGCTGGGAAAAGTCCCTGTGGTGAGGTGAGAAGGTTGAGGCAAGTGGGTGGAAAGGACCCTGGAGGAGGCCTGTCTGGTGCAGAGAAGCAGGGGCAGCCAGCCAGCTCACTTCCCCACCACTCGACACTTCCATTCTGTCATGACTCTTAAGTAGGGAGGACCTGGACCCCACGAAATCACGGTTCCATGGGCAGGTGAGTAGCTCAGGCTAGGCCAGTGAGTGGCCTTGATCCCTGAAAATCCCTCCTGATCCTGCTCCCCCTACAGAAAGTATTACTGCAGTGAATGACAACATGGCCTGCTGTTACCTCCTACAACCAACTAATAAAGCCAAAAATACTGTAGGGTATGTGGAGACCCCTTCTGGAGGTGAGGACTCACACGGGGTCCAGGTGACCCCTGACAGCTGAGACACACACTACCCATTGCTTCACCGGGGCAATGTGTAAGTTCGCTCTGTGCATCAGCTCATTAATGTTCCCAAATTTCCCATGGGTTGCAGAGAGCCGAGATCGCGCCACTGCACTCCAGCCTGGGCGAAAGAGAGAGATTCCGTCTCTTATTTAAAAAAAAAAAAAATCATTTCTAAAATATTCTGTAGAGGCAGGGCCTGGCTATGTCCTGAACTTCTGGCCTCAAGCGATCCTCCCACCTCTGCCTCTGAAAGTGAGCCACTATGCCTGGTCTGTACTAAATTCTTTAAAGTTGAGAGGCTCCACATTAGCTCTTCTTCCAGTCTTGAAGACTTTGACCGTGCAACTGATCCAACGAATGCTTCCTCATCCGTCAAATTCCGCCTAAAATGTTACTTCCTCAGGTGAACCTGAGTTCATAGGATGGGGCACAATCCTATAGGGTGGGAGAGATCCACCCACTCACCCACTGAGATAAAAAGTAATCCAAAAGGGTGTTTGTTTCTCTCTCTTTCAAAAGTAGCCAGTTCTCAACGACTCCACCTTGCGACCCCAGGCTATGGGAAGCAGTTGACCCTGCAAAGCTCTCCACTCCCTTACCATCTGGGAGGGGACGCTGTGCTGGTGAAGCTTTTAAAACCAACTTGCAGACTTACTTGGACCCTCAAGTTTACTCATATAAATAAAAAATGACAAGAATCCGAAAAGACAGCCAAGGGAATTAAATGCCAGTCGGGGTCAACAGGTCCCTGATCACAGAAGACGGTACACCCAGTTCTCAATCCTCACAGGATCCCTGCATCCAGGGTCACAGAGCATGCGCAGGCCCTTCCCGCCCACTTCCGGGGGAACCGCCAACCACCGCGCAGGCGGAGCCCCAGGCAGGAAGTCGCGTACTTGGCGGGGTTGGTTGTCTTGAGGCCTTCTTCGCGTGGGCCTGGTGGCTCCTGATTATCCTCTGGCCAGGGTTACTGATCCGTCTGCTCCAGGTGAGCTGGGAAGGCTACAGGAAAGGCCCAGAAGGGCCTCGCCAGGAGGCTTAACTGGGCAGGTGCTTCCTGAACAGTCGCTCTGCCTAAACCTCCGGGTCGCTGCCTGCCCACGACTGGATCTCCTTAGTCTCTGGCGTAGCTCTTGTGAAAAATTCAAGATTGTAGAGTTAGAATGGGGGTGGTGGGCCTGCGTCAGTTAAGCTTTAAATGTTATGATCTGAATTAGGGTTTATGAAGTGGCCATGTTTCTTCAAAGAGTTAATGTACGTGTTTGGAAGTGGGGTTTGGGGAGTTAAGGGAGCGAAGTGGTAGCTGCCAATTGAGAACCCACCAGCCTACATCGCCTGCACCCTCGAACTATGTAAACATCCTTTAATCCTCACGAGGGTCTTACAGGTACGAAATATCATTTCAACTTTGTAGATGAGGCGCTTTAGGTGCAGGCATGTTAACAATCAGCCAGTATGATGATGGTTGAAACTGAGAGCTTGGAATCTACCACAGGTTTTATTTATTCCTCAAACAAGCTAGAGACACGTTCCCACCAAGAAGCTTGCTGCCTAATGAGGGGTTTTTACAGTTAGGTAAAGAATTGCAGAGTAGCTGTAAAATCACATTATAACGGTGATATATGACATGATGGGGAGCTAGGCAAAAAACTTGGACTAGATCTTATTGGATCTTTATGCTTTGTTTTCCTTAAAGCAGAGGTTCACAAAGTACAGTCCGCAGGCCAGCGTCATCATCTGGGAACTTAGGAAAAAACCAGCCCTACTGGATCAGAAACTGGAGATGTGGCCCAGGCAATCTCTTACCAAGACCTCCAAGACCTGCAAGGTAAGGTATGAGAACTGCTTCCATAAAGTAATAAAAGACCGGTGGAATGTTTTCAGTTGGAATATGAAAGGATTATGTTTGTATTTGAAAAGGTCAATTTAGCTACAGACTTAAGAAATTGGAGGCACCATTGTGTATCTAGGAGAGAGACAGAAGTGGTTTATACTAGGGTGGTGACCATGCCTGCAGAGCTGTTGTGTTCACTTAATGTCCTGATTTTAAATAGTAGAGAAGACTGATTTGTGTGTATGCTTGGGGAAAGGAGGGCACAATGATACCTGGAGTGCGTATCTCTTGTGTCCTTTGCACTGTGCTAGAGTCCTTTTTTGTGCATGTTTTCTTAAAAGTATATTTTTTCTTCTGATTTTACCATTTTTTCCAATGATGTCTTGCAGTTTACTATGTGACATTGGACAAGATTTTTTTTTTTTTTTTTTTTTTTGACGGAGTCTTGCTGTGTCACCTAGGCTGGAGTACAGTGGCGCTATCTCGGCTCACTGCAAGCTCCGCCTCCCAGGTTCGCGCCATTCTCCTGCCTCAGCCTCCTGAGTAGCTGGGACTACAGGCGCCCACCACCACGCCCGGCTGATTTTTTGTATTTTTTTTAGTAGAGACGGGGTTTCACCGTGTTAGCCAGGATGGTCTGGATCTCCTGACCTTGTGATCCGCCCGCCTCAGCCTCCCAAAGTGCTGGGATTACAGGCGTGAGCAACCGCGCCCGGCTTTTTTTTTTTTTTTTTTTTTTAAGATGGAGTTTTGCTCTTGTCACCCAGGCTGGAGTGCAATGGCACCATCTCAGCGCACTGCAACCTCTGCCCCGGGATTGGAGCCATTCTCCTGCCTCAGCCTCTCCAGTAGCTGGGACTACAGGCGCGCCACCATGCCCGGCTAATTTTTGTATTTTTAGTAGAGACAGGGTTTCACCATGTTGTCCAGGCTGGACTTGAACACCTGACCTCAGGTGATCCACCCGCCTTGGCCTCCCAAAGTGCTGGGATTACAAGTGTGAGCCACCACACCCAGCTGGGCAAGATTCTTAAAACTTCTTCAGGCTCAATATTTCCAATCTCTGAGCACCCTGTGCACCCTCACTCCATTCCCATGTACTTTCTAACTTTCTTGTTCTGCTCAACAATACCCATTTGAAAGTATTAAGCAAGTATTGGGAGTTACCATAGCCACATTTAGTGTGGGCAGGTGGGAAGAGTGGTTTGTAAGAGACAGTATTCTTTTTCTTTTCCTGTTCTTTCTTTTCCTTTTGTAGAGATGGGATTTTGCCATGTTGCTCAGGCTGGTCTTGAACTCTTGGGCTCAAGCGATCCACCCAGCTTGGCCTCCCAAAGTTCTGGGAATATAGTCCTGAAGCCACCACTCCCGGCCATTATTCTATGTTTTCTGTAGTGTTGTGTTAGAATTTTTCACAAGTTACTCTCATCCCTGGATATACACAGGGCATTGGTTCCAGGGCACCCTGAAGATACTGAAATCCATGAATGCTCAAGACCAGTGGATGCAGGTTCTGCATCCCAGGAATACTGTATTTTCGGTTCTATCTGAAGTTAATTGTGTTAGTGGATGCTGAACTTCCTGATATGGAGGGCTATTTAAAATAAAGAATGTATTTTAAAATTCTAAAACTTCTGTCTTACTCCAAAATTAGTATAGGAAAATTTTCTGAAGCATACCACTACTACAGTGAGCCTTTGGAAGTTACTGCCATTACTAATCATTTCAGGACTAGCAACCTTACAAGACATGACAGCTTTTAGGTGAAATGTCAATGTGCTGCTTTTTTGAGACGGAGCCTTGCTCTGTTGCCCAGGCTGGAGTGCAGTGGCACAATCTCTGCTCACTGCAACCTCTGCCTCCTGGGTTCAAGCAATTCTTCTGCCTCAGTCTTCCAAGTAGGTGGAATTATGGGCATGTGCACCACTGCCAGCTAAGTTTTGGATTTTCAGGAGAGATGAGGTTTTACCACGTGGGCCAGGCTGGTTCTCGAACTTCTGACCTCAAGTGATACGCTGCCTTGGCCTCCCAAAGTGCTGGGGTTACAGGTGTGAGCCACCACGCCTGGCCCAATGTGCTTTATATGTAAGTAAATATAGGTATCTCTATATATGTATTACATATAATACATAAACTATAATACGCTATAAGTTTGTGGATTCAGCTAAATTTGTATGACCTCTTGAGAGATTTTCTGAGATAGTCCTATAATACTTTTTATTGTACATGTGTTAAATGCCAAGGACTATGACAGGTGTCTTACATAATTTATTCATTTATGCTTAAAACCTGAAATAGTATTATTTCCTACTTTCTGAAAAGTGAAACTCAGAGAAATTAACTTGACCAAGTACGTGCAGCTAACTTTGAATTGGATGAAAACCCAATTCTATTAGGTATTGTTAGCTCTCAGTTTGCATTTTATGTGTTTTCTCTAGTGTAGTGTTGGATCAGCAAGCCCATTTTTCCCTGTTAAAATATTTGGGATGCATTATTAAATATGAGCTACTGAACATATCAAATAGGAAAAATGTAAGTTGATTTGATATATAGAGGGATGCATAGGATGCTGTGAGAGCGTAAAGAAGGAGCACTACAACTTAGTGATTGAGTATCATGCCAGTGGTTATGCCAATTAGCGTAATGTTGGATAAGCATGTTCAAATTCTCATAGACTGCACTTTTACAGCTCTAGGCTTTTACAGCTCTAATTGAGGATAATAGCTCCTAACTTATGGAGTTGTTCTGGTCGTTTAATTGAACCTGTGACTATATGGAAGATGCTTAGCATAGTACCTGACATATAATTATCCTTGAGGACATGTCTCTTGGACTGAGTCTCTAGAAGGACCAAAACTTAGTCCTAGGAAAGAAGTGAGGGTAGGGTAATCTAAGCAGAAAGTGGTTTTTGCAGAAGCGGGAAAGCATGATACCTATGTTTGTTTGTTTGTTTTCGTTAAGTACTTTGGGGGGACTGTAGCCAGATGAAGATAATGAAATATGAAGGGTTCTGAATGGTGAGCTAAGGGTGAAAAACTGTCCTGACTTGTGGGGAGTTATAAACAGATTGTTATGAGGGGAAACAAAATTTAATTCGTTTGAAAAGTGAAGGCCTGAGGGACAAGTTAAATGATATCAAGAAGCAATAGGCATGTTGGGCGCGGTGGCTCATGCCTGTAATCCCAGCACTTTGGGAGGCCGAGGTGGGCCGACCACAGGGTCCAGAGTTCAAGACCAGCCTGGACAACATGGCAAAACCCTGTCTCCACTAAAGTTACAAAAATTAGCCGGGTGTGGTGGCACATGCCTGTAGTCCCAGCTACTCAGGAGGCTGAGGCAGGAGAATCACTTGAACCCTGGAGGTGGAGGCTGCAGTGAACCAAGATCGCGCCACTGCACTCCAGCCTGGGCCACAGGCTCCACCAAAAAAAAAAAAAAAAGCAATAGGCAAATCTTGAATTTGGGGTAGTCTAGGACAAAGGTGGATTTAGGGTGCATTATTCTAGATTGAAAAAGATTTAAAAGAACTAATAAGCAAATGCAATACATGGCTCTTGCTTGGATCCAGATTCTCATACATCTGACAGAAAGCTCCTTTGGTCAAGAATTAACTACCATTTACATGATATTCTTATAACAAAAAGAGGTTGTTATACTTCCCATTTTACAGGTCAAAGAAATGCAATTCAAAAAAAGACACATTGATTTTCTAAAGATACACAGTAAATAACTGAGCCAGGATTCAAATCTGGTGTCCTCTCAATAATGTTAGTGCTTACATTGTTAAATACTGCCTCCTGTAACATGTTGTGATAGCTTTTGCTTGTGCAGCCCTAGGATACTGAGTTAAAACTTTGTTTGGGAATAATTGATACATGGTGACTTTCTAGGGCTACTGCATTTTTTCCTATTCTGCTAGTCTAAAAAGAATGTCTGTATAGTAAAATAACTTGCTAGGTCACCAAGACAGAGCCAATTTCACATGTCAAAACCATGCATATGATATTACTCTCACTGTCATTGGGTTATGAGGAAAGTGAGAAGAAGAAGAAGAGTTGAGAAGTGTCTAGGGAAAGAGGGTGAAGGGGAAAAAATACTGTATTGATGGTTAGGTGGCTTGCAAGCTTTGATGGAGGAATTTGACTTGCTTAAAATCGGGTACCTGTGGGTGTCTTGAAAGCAAGCCAGGAAGTTGTTCTGCCTCACTCTTGTTTTGAAGTGTCAAACTTACAGAAAGATTGAAAGGGTATGCATCCTTATGCCTTTTCCCTGGATTCACCCCCATTGTTAACTGTTTGCTACATTCATATTTTCTCTATTTATACATATACATATACATATACATATATATATATATATTATATATATACACACTTATTTTTTTCTTTTGAGACAGAGTTTCACTGTCGCCCAGGCTGGAGTGCGATGGTGCGATCTCAGCTCACCACAACCTCCTCCTCTCAGGTTCAAGCGATTCTCCTGCCTCAGCCTCCTGAGTAGCTGGGATTACAGGCATGTGCCACCATACCCAGCTAATTCTGTATTTTAAGTAGAGACAGGATTTCTCCATGTTGTTCAGCCTGGTCTAGAACACCTGACCTCAGGTAATCTGCCTGCCTTGGCCTCCCAAAGTGCTGGGATTAGAGGCGTGAGCCACCGCACTTGGCTATACATTTTTTTAAATTGTTGAACCTTCGGGAACCTTCGGAAACCTTCGGAAAGCTTCAGGCTTCCAGATGGCTTCCCGCTGTGCATCAATATATATATCTCCTAACAACAAGGGCATTTTACTTCTTACTGTGATAATTTTATTGTGCTCAATTTAACACTGGTACGACAGTATGTGATATACAGTCCATACTAAGAATCTCACATTTATTCGTTCCCAACTGTTTTTTTTTTTTTTTTTTTTTTTGGGGAGATAGAGTTTCGCTCTGTCACCGAGGCTGGAGTGACATGCTGCAGTCTCAGCTCCCTGCCATGTCTGCCTCCCAGGTTCCAGTGGTTCTCCTGCCTCAGCCTCCCAAGCAGCTGGGATTACAGGCACATGCCACCATGCCCAGCTAATTTTTTGTGTTTTTGGTAGAGATGGGGTTTCACCATGTTAGCCAGGATGCTCTTGAACTCCTGGCCTTAAGGGAGCCGAGCGCCTTGGCTGGGATTACAGGAGTGAGCCACCATACCCAGCCTGTTGCCAGCATTTTTTTGTTTTATTTTGTTTTGTTTTTATTTCAAGATCTCAGATGCAATCAGAGGTCACACATTGTATTTCTCATGTTTGTTTCCTCTCCTTAAATCTAGAAACCTTTTTTTATGCTTGTTTTTCCTGACATTGATATTTTTGAAGAATGCATACCAGTTGTCTTATAAGAATGCTCCACAATCTGAATTAATTTTCTCATGGTTAGCTTGAAGGTCAATATTTTTGGAAAGAATATTATACAGGCAATGTTGTATACTTGCCATAGCATCCTATCAGGAAGCCCATAAGTTTGTCCCATATTTTTTAGTTTTTTAAAAAAAATAAGTAATGTATGGGGTGAATCTCTGCAGTATTAATATCTTGTTTTTCCAAGAACTTCTACCCAGTGATTTTAGCATTCATTGATGATTCTTGTGTGAATGTTTAATACATTTGTGATTATGGAATCAGATTTTAAACGTGGTGTCTTTTCTCACTCATAGGAAGGATTCCCTGTCTTGGATGTGAGTCTGCTTTCTTGAAGAAAACTTGACTTTATTTCATTCAGTGGGAAGAGCAGCAGCACAGCTATTAAGTTCTAATATGCAATTGGCTGCAAGCTGTGAAGTGTTCGTGGCAGTAGACTCTGAAGCTAAGGAGCTGAGGGCTTAACAAGTTTCTAGAAGCTGCCATTAACATGCCAAGTCAGTAAAACTGAAAGCTGGCCAGATTTCAAGGTCTGGGGAGGATATCCACTGCGTACTGGGTCGTGAGCTCTAGAGAGCTACACCTTGCTAAAATAAAAGAATTATCTTACCTACTATCTTTGTTCAAGGCTCAATGGAATTTGTGGCGGCCCTGGCTGACCTCCGAGCAGAGGCTAGCTGTCCCATCTGTCTGGACTACTTGAAGGACCCAGTGACCATCAGCTGCGGGCATAACTTCTGTCTCTCCTGCATCATTATGTCCTGGAAGGATCTAGATGATAGTTTCCCCTGCCCCTTTTGCCACTTTTGCTGTCCAGAAAGGAAATTTGTAAGCAATCCCCAGCTGGGTAGTTTGACTGAACTTGCTAAGCAACTCCAGATAAGAAGCAAGAGGAAGAGGCAGGAAGAGAAGCATGTGTGTAAGAAGCATAATCAGCTTTTGACTTTCTTCTGTCAGAAAGACCTAGAGCTTTTATGTCCAAGGTGCAGTTTCTCCACTGATCACCAGCATCACTGTGTTTGGCCCATAAAGAAGGCTGCCTCGTATCATAGGAAGAAACTGGAGGAATATAATGCACCGTGGAAGGAGAGAGTGGAACTAATTGAAAAAGTCGTAACTATGCAAACCAGAAAATCACTGGAACTGAAGAAACAGGTAAAACATAGGGCAGAAGAAGTCAAGTCTGAATTTGAGCAACTTAGGTTATTTCTGCAAAATCAGCAAGAGACTGTTCTTAGGCAATTACAAGATGAAGAGATGGATATTTTAGCACAACTAAATGAAAGCCTAACAAAATTTTCAGATTATACCTCCTCATTAAAATATCTACTCAAGGAGATAGAGAGCATACATGTGAAGTCAGAACTGGAATTACTGGCTAATGTTAAGGATATCTATCACAGATATAAAAATTTAAAATTCCCTGAACCTTTTTCATTCAAATTAAAAGAATATGGTTACCATCTGCCTCCACAATATTCTGGCCTAAACAAAATCATCAAGCGATTTCAAGTAGATGTAATTCTAGATCCTGAAACAGCACATCGTAAACTTATAATCTCAGAAGATAGAAAAACTGTGCGGTATGGAAATACAACACAAAACTTACCTCGTAACCCGAGAAGATTTTATCTCCTCCCAGCTGTTCTGGGTTCTAAGGGATATAGCTGTGGCAGGCAGTACTGGGAAGTAGAAGTGAAAGACAAGCCTGAATGGATTCTTGGTGTCTGTAATGACTCTCTTCCCAGAAGGAGGAAGAGTCAACCAATTTTAGTACAGGATGGACTATGGGGAATTTGGCGATCTAGTCAGAATAATTATATTGTATTGGGCCATAAGGAAATTATTCTGCTGCCCAAAGTAACACCTAGTAAGATTGGCATTTTTTTAGACTATGAAATGAATGAGGTTTCCTTTTATAATTTGAATGATAGATCTCTTCTCTATACTTTTAATGATGATTTTACAGGAATACTTTGGCCTTATTTTTATACTGGAACTGACTCAGGACCTCTTAAAATTTCTACAGTAACAGATTCTGAATGAACTATTAGAAGACTCATTTTCTTTCACCTATTAGACATAACTGAGCCAGTGAATCTAGTTTTGGCCATTCTGTATTTTGTCCAGTTTTTCCCTTAGAAACAACATTTTTTATCTCAGTTTCAGCAACTTCCAAAAAATGTGATTATGGGACCTACTTTATGATAAATTATGGGGTCAATGACAAGGTAGTTTAGAAAGTCTACAGTAAAATACTTGAAAAATCTATTACTGAATAAATGTATTATGTAAGAAAATATATTACTTTTGTAATTGCCAATAAAAGCCCAATAATTTTTTTCTGTATTATATACTTTTAAGAAAGATTAAGTCTTTATTAAAAGCATTCATCATTACTCTTGGACTACCTGCTATTTAAATATAGCCTCTTTTTCTTCTTTTCTTTTTCCTCTTCTCCCCTCCCCTCTCCTTTTTTCGTTGCCCAGTGCAATGGCTGGGATCTCTGCTCACTGCAGCCTTCGTCTCCCAGGGTCAAGCAATTCTCCTGCCTCAGCCTCCCAAGTAGCTGGGATTATAGGTTTGTACCACCACACCCAGCTAATTTTTGTATTTTTAATAGAGACGGGCTTTCACCATGTTGGTCAGGCTAGTGTCGAACTCCTGACCTCCAGTGATTCACCTGCCTTGCCCTCCCAAAGTGCTGGGATTACAGGTGTGAGCCACTGCACTGAGCCAGGTAGCTACTTTGAACCTTTTTTTTTTTTAATTAAAGTTTTTATTTTTCTATTTTGCCCAGGGTGGTGTTGACCTCAAGCAATTCTCCTGCCTTAGCCTCTCAAAGCACTGGGATTACAGGCATGAACCACCATGTCCAGTGCCACTTTCACCTTCCATTTGTCTACCTCCATTTTTTTTTTTTTTTTTTTTTTGAGACCGTCTCACTCACTCTCTCGCCAGGCCGAAGTGCAGTGGTGTGATCTCCGCTCATTGCGAGCTCCGCCTCCCAGGTTCACGCCACTCTCCTACCTCAGCTTCCTGAGTAGCTAGGACTACAGGTGCCTGGCACCATGCCAGGCTAACTTTTTTGTATTTTTAGTAGAGACGGGGTTTCACCATGTTAGCCAGGATGGTCTCAATCTGACCTTGTGATCCACCCGCCTCGGCCTCTCAAAGTGCTGGGATTACAGGTGTGAGTCACCATGCCCGGCCCTACCTCTGTATTTCTAAGTAACTTACTTTATTTTTTATTTTGTGTGCCTTTGTCAGTATTGCCTTAGTCCTATAGAAAATAAGATGGCACTCTTACGTCTTCCTCTGCCACACACACAACCAGTAGATAATCTGTTGCCACTGGACAGAGTACCCTCTAGTGCTGTGCAGCTACAGTGCTTCACTTTGGGAACTGATCTCTAGTCTCAGAATCCATCTTAACTTAGTTGCATGTTTTCCTCCTTAGGTTTATTCTGTTAATTCAGGCATTAACATCTTTCAATAGATCACAGATGGATGACATTTGGAAAAACTTGTGTCAACAAAAAAGACTAGAGCTTTTGATGGGATTATGTTTTATCTTTTTTTTTTTTTTTTTTTTTTTTGAGACGGAGTCTCGCTCTGCCGCCCAGGCTGGAGTGCAGTGGCGGGATCTCAGCTCACTGCAAGCTCCGCCTCCCGGGTTCACGCCATTCTCCTGCCTCAGCCTCCTGAGTAGCTGGGACTACAGGCGCCCGCCACCGCGCCCGGCTAGTTTTTTGTATTTTTTTAGTAGAGACGGGGTTTCACCATGTTAGCCAGGATGGTCTCGATCTCCTGACCTCGTGATCCGCCCGTCTCGGCCTCCCAAAGTGCTGGGATTACAGGCTTGAGCCACCGCGCCCGGCCGTGTTTTATCTTTTTAGATTAATATGGAGAAAACTGACATATCAGCTAGTAGACATAACTGAGACAGTGAATCTATTCCATGCATTTTTATGTAATTGTCTGGAATTTAGTTTTTAGTGTATGTGTATTTAACATCTTTTGTCAGATTTGTCCTTAAGTATTTAATTTTTTATGTTGATTATTTCAATTCTAATTGTTCATTACTAGTATATAGAAAACTAATTTTTGAATATTAATCTTATTTCCTATAGCTTGCTAAACTCATTTTTAGTAGCTCTTGTTTGGATTCCATTGGATTTTCCGTAGAGATAGTCGTGTCATGGGCAGGTAAAGACATCTGTATCTCTTCCTGTGTTATATAGATTTTTTTTTGATAGAGCCTCACTCTGTCACTCACATTGTAGTGCAGTGGCATGAATGATCTCGTCTCACTGCAACCTCTGCCTCCNCGGAGCTTGCAGTGAGCCGAGATCGCGCCACTGCACTCCAGCCTGGGGCACAGAGCAAGACTCCGTCTCAAAAAAAAAAAAAAAAAATCTAAGTTTAATGTTTGAATTATTGTTCACAAAATTTATTTGAATTACAAATATTGCTCTGTAACCACTTTTGCTAGTTTTTCAGAGGCAGCCACTTTGAACTCCTCAGCTCTTTTGGTATTTGCTTTTATAGTCACTAAATCACGTTCCAGTAATACCTCTGGATTTTTCAGTTTGAAGTGTTAAAATATGATGTCCCACTTTGGAAAACAAGAATTTGGAACAGGCTTCACCTTGTGGCCCTCTTCTAATAGAATTTCTCATTTTTGTTTTAGAATATTTTCTCACATTTATTTTGACTATTTCAATACCATTCATTTCTGAGCCATGTATTGTCAAGTGATTTCCTTTTTGCTTTTTCTATAACTGTTTCCTGTAGTTAATACTTATCTAATCTTCAATATGCTTTGTATTCCATGTTCTTCTTCTTATTCATTCATTCCCAAACTGTCTGCTGCAGTTGTCTAGTTTTCTGAATTCATTTAAAGGCATGTGGCTTTACACCATTTTCATCTTGCAGAATGCTCTCAAGGAGCCCTCTCATCTGCAACGCAGGCACCTTTGTTCACTAAGCCAGCTGCTCAGGTATCTTGGAGATATTCTTGGCATCTCTTGGATTGTTTTACCTGTCTATGTTTTTCCATTTGGAAGTTGGTTTCTTGTTTAATTGGAGCACATCCTTAAGTAGTTTTCTAATAAGGTACATGAGAAATAAAGTTTTTGAGACCTTTGTATCTGAAAATGTCTTTAGTCTATCCTGATATTTAACCAGAAGTTTATCAGGGCCTAGAATTGTAGTTTTAAAACAATTCACTCTTATGTATTTTTAACCTTTTAAATTGGGAAATATAATGTTGTGATATTTACAATGTATTATGAAATACAGTGGCCGGGCGCGGTGGCTCAAGCCTGTAATCCCAGCACTTTGGGAGGCCGAGACAGGCGGATCACGAGGTCAGGAGATCGAGACCATCCTGGCTGACACGGTGAAACCCCGTCTCTACTAAAAAATACAAAAAACTAGCCGGGCGAGGTGGCGGGCGCCTGTAGTCCCAGCTACTCGGGAGGCTGAGGCAGGAGAATGGCATGAACCCGGGAGGCGGAGCTTGCAGTGAGCTGAGATCTGGCCACTGCACTCCAGCCTGGGCCACAGAGCGAGACTCTGTCTCAAAAAAAAAAAAAAAAAAAAAAAAAAAAAGAAATACAGTAAGGCCAGGTGCGGTGGCTCATGCCTGTAATCCCAACACTTTGGGAGGCCGAGGCAGGCAGATCAGGTCAGGAGTTCGAGACTATCCTGGCTAACACAGTGAAACCCCGTCTCTACTAAAAATTCAAAAAATTAGCCGGGCTTGGTGGCATGCACCTGTAGTCCCAGCTACTCGGTAGGCTGAGGCAGAAGAATCACTTGAACCCGGGAGGCAGAAGGTGCAGTGAGCCGAAATCGTGCCACTGCACTCCAGCCTGGGTATCATAAAAAAAAAAAAAATACAAAAAATGACACATTAGCATAGGCAGAATTCTATAAGCATGAGATTTAATCAATACATTACGTAGATTTGGTCATGAACTCACACCCAAGATCAGCTGGCCTTATAATGGATAAATTTAAGCTCCAGGTGCTACTGTAACGCTTCAGTTTAAGTTTTTTGTTTTTGGCTTTTTTGAGATGGAGGCTCGCTCTGTTGTCCAGGCTGGAGTGCAGTGGTGCAGTCTCAGCTCACTGCAGCCTCCCTCTCCTGGGTTCAAGCAACTCTCACGCCTTAGCCTCTGGAATAGTTGGAGTTACAGACTTGCGCCACCGCGCCCGGTCAATTTTTGTAATTTTAGTAGAGACGGGCTTTCACCAGGTTGGCCAGGCTGGCCTCAAACTCCTGATCTCAAGTGATCCACCCGCCTCAGCTTCCCAACGTGCTGGGATTCCAGGTGTGAGCCACTGCAACCAGCCAGTTATTTTACACCAATTCAGAGCAAATTACACGTCTCCTGGTTGAATTACAAATTAGTAGACATCAAAAATAGGATGACTTTGGTGAAATAAGTAGAGATACATGGGTCAACTGAAATAGTCAAAGATCTATAAACTCAGTGGCTTCCGTGGACAAGAAAACAGTTATAGTTTAAAGACAGAATCATTTCTGTAAGTGAAAAGAGTTTTGTAAATGAAGAATGTAGAATGATGTATTTCCAGCATCCCTACTCTGCACTCCCCTTGCCAGTCTCTGGTTACTTAATATTCTACCACCAACCTTGTGTACCAAGAAATGATCACTATAATATTCTTACCCCATTTCCCCTACATAATCAGGCTTCCTAATTGTTCAATCCCTTACTCATTGCTGAAACTAAGGCACTGAGATACTGGAAAGAGCATGCATTTGAAATCCTATACTAGGTTGGGCAGTTTGTGGCAGTTATCAATATATTGCCTCTATCTTTATCTTTTCAAAGAATCAGCTTTGATTTTGTTGATTTTTCTCTCGTTTCCAATTTTCAGTTTTACTGAGTTGTTGTTTCAATTTTTATTTTTGTCCTTCTGTATGCTTTACATTTAAAAGCTCTCCATCTCCTTTTTTTCCTCTAGTTTCTTTCTTTCTTTCTTTTTTTTTTTTTTTTGAGATGGAGTCTCACTCTGTTGCCCAGGCTGGAGTGCAGTGGTGCGATCTTGGCTCATTGCAAGTTCTGCTTCCTGGGTTCATGCCATTCTCCTATCTCAGCCTCCTGAGTAGCTGCGACTACAGGCGCCCGCCACCACGCCCAGCAATTTTTTGTATTTTTAGTAGAGATAGGATTTCATCATGTTAGCCAGGATGGTCTCGATCTCCTGACCTCGTGATCCACCTGCCTCAGCCTCCCAAAGTGCTGAGATTACAGGCATGAGCCACTGTGCCCGGCCATTTTTCTCTAGTTTCTTAAGGTAAAGGGTTAAGTTACTGATTTTAGATTTTTTTCTAATATATGTTATAAATTTAATGCTATAAATTTCACTCTAAATACTGCTTTAGCTGTGTTACACAAACATTGACATATTGTATTTTTATTTTGCTCAAAATATTTATTTAATTTCCCTGAGACTCTTTGACCCAAGGGGTATTTAGAAGTGTACTAGTTTTAACTTTTTTATGGATTTTCCAGAGATTTTTCTGTACTATCTATTATAATTTTGTACACTCTGATAATATAGTTTGTGTGATTTCTTTTTTTTTTTTCCTGAGACAGAGTTTCACTCTTGTTGCCCATGCTGGAGTGCAATGGCACAATGTCGCCTACAGGGTTCAAGCGATTCTCCTGTCTCAGCCTCCCGATTAGCTGGGATTACAGGTGCACACCATCTCGCCTAGCTAATTTTTGTATTTTTAGTAGATACGAGGTTTCTCCATGTTGGCCAAGCTGGTCTCGAACTCCTGACCTCGGGTGATCTGCCTGCCTTGGCCCCCCAAAGTGTTGGGATTACAGGCGTGAGCCACCATGCCCTGTCATTTGTGTGATTTCTATTCTTCAAATGTGTGAAGGCATGTTCCATAGCCCATGATGTGGTTTATCTTGGTGAGCGTCCCACAGGAACTTGAAAATAATGCTTATTTTGAGTTCTCTGTTTTTAGTTTTTACTGGAGACAAGATCTCACCAATGTTGCCCAGGTTTGTCTCAAACTCCCGGCCCCAAGTGATCCACCCAACTTGGACTTCAAAAGTGCTAGGATTGGCCGGGCGCGGTGGCTCAAGCCTGTAATCCCAGCACTTTGGGAGGCCGAGACGGGCGGATCACGAGGTCAGGAGATCGAGATCATCCTGGCTAACACGGTGAAACCCCGTCTCTACTAAAAAATACAAAAAACTAGCTGGGCGAGGTGGCGGACACCTGTAGTCCCAGCTACTCGGGAGGCTGAGGCAGGAGAATGGTGTAAACCCGGGAGGCGGAGCTTGCGGTGAGCTGAGATCTGGCCACTGCACTCCAGCCTGGGCGACAGAGCGAGACTCTGTCTCAAAAAAAAAAAAAAAAAAAAAGTGCTAGGATTAAAACAGGGTCTGACTATATTGCCCAGGCTGGCATTCAATAACCTATTCATAGGCACAATCATAGCCCACAGCAGCCCCAAACTCCTACTCTCAAGAGATCTTCCTGCCTCAGTCTCCTGAATAGGTGGACTACAGGTGCACTCCACCATGCCTGGCTTCTCTCGGTTTAATCAAGCATGTTTTAGGATTACATTTTAATCTCTTCTATTAACTTATTTTATACATCTTTTAAGAACATTTTCAGTGGTTCTCCCAGGGTTTATAGTATACATTTTAAAATAATTTGGGGCCTCCTTTAAATGAATTATACTGTTTCCCTTTCAGTATAAGAACCTTGTAATAGTATATTCCCAATTCTCACTGATCCTTTGTGGTCTTGTATTCATACAATACTTTTACATATGCTGGAAAAACGCCATATATTATTGTTTTAAACTGCTAGTTATCTTTTAGAGCAATTACCTTTATTTTATTTTTATGCACTTTATTTCTTTGTGTAAACACAAGCTTCTGACATGTATAATATACCTTTGGTCCGAAGTACTTTTATTAACATTTCTTGTAGTGTCCACTTGATGGCAATGAATTCCCTCCATTTTATTTTTTCTAAGTATTTCGACTTAGAAATTTTGATAAATATGCTAATTGGTTACAGAATTGTGAGTTGGCAGGGTTTTTTAATTTACAGAAGTAATATCATCTCCTTGATTTCACATTTTCTGATGAGAGGTCTGTTGTAATTCTTATCCTCCTTCCTTTGTCAGTAGTCATGCACTGCAAAACAGTGGTTCAGCCACTGACCGCATACATGACAGTGGTCCTATAAGATTAGAAAACTATTTTTACCAAACTTTTTCTATGCTTAGATACACAAATATTTGCCATTGTATTACAATTGTCTATAGTATTCAGTACAGTAACTTGCTGTACAGGTTTATAGGCTTGGAGCATTAGGCTGTACCGTGTAGCTTACAGGCATAATAAGCTACACAATTGCAATCTAGGTTAGTGTAACATACTCTATGACGTTCACAGAATGATGAAATCGTCCTACGACGTACTTCTCAGAACATATTCCCATAGTTAATGTATGCATGGCAGTAATGTAGTTTTTTACTTGGGCTGCCTTGAAAACTGTTTTTGATTTTAATTTTCAGCAGTTTCAATTTGATTGATATACCTGTGTTTGGGGATTTGCTATCATTTTTCTTGTTTTGGGTTTGTTTGGTGTTTTTTGATATTCATTATGCTTGTTGTTCTCTGGGCTTCTTGGTTCTGGAGTTTTGATGTCTGTAACTAAATTCTTGGCCTTTTTTTTTTTTTTTCCTAAATATTTTTTCTGCTTTTTAAAAAAAATTTTTATTTATTTTTGCCATCATTTCCTAGTGATGAGATTTCTTCTTTCTGAGATGCCAAGTATCCACAAACGACACCATTTGATACTGTCCCACAGTGCTTAGGTTCTCTTTTGTATTCTTTTCACTTTATATTTCAGTTTGGGTAATTTGTTTATCTTCAAGTTCACTGATTATTTCCCTCAGTGTGTTGAGGGTACTGATGAGCCCATTGAAAGCATCTTCATCTCTTTTCTGTGGTTTTCATTGCTAGCATTTCCATTTGATTTTATAGTTTCCAACTCTCTGATAAAATTATCTATCTGATCCTGCATGTTGTCTTTATTTTCTGCCAAAGCCTTTAATATGTAAATTATCGTTATTTTTCTTTTTCTTTTTTTTGCCTGAGAGTTCTTACTTTGTGTCATAGCTTAGTCTGGTTCTGAATGTTTTGTTTCATCAGAGTATGGTTTATTGTCCTCTTACATTGTCTTTTTGTATGCCTTATATTTTGTGTTTTGTTTCTTTTGTAAAAACCAGACATGTATAGGGAAATATATACTGAGGTAAATATATGTATACATTTTTT
Organism: Theropithecus gelada; assembly: GCF_003255815.1. Classification (NCBI taxonomy): domain Eukaryota; kingdom Metazoa; phylum Chordata; class Mammalia; order Primates; family Cercopithecidae; genus Theropithecus; species Theropithecus gelada. Next base: position 161,969,170 of record NC_037672.1, on the reverse strand, counting down.
TTTTTTAGCCAGAGTCTCACTCTGCCACCCGGGTTTCAGTGCAGTAGCACCATTTTGGCTCACTACGACCTCTGCTTCCTGGTTTCAAGTGATTTTCCTGCCACAGCCTCCTGAATAGCTGGGATTATAGGTATGTGTCACCACGCCTGGCTAATTTTTGTATATTCAGTAGAGATGGGGATTCTCCATGTGGGTCAGGCTGGTCTTGAATTCCTGACCTCAGGTGATCCGCCTGCCTCCGGCCTCCCAAAGTGCTAGGATTACGGTCGTGAGCCACCACACCCAGTTGGTAAATATTTTTATACTTGTAGATTATATTAGTTTTATAGGGAATACCCTAATAAGGTATCACAAACTGGGTGGTTTATGTAACAGGAAATTTTCTTTTCTTTTTTTTTTTTGAGACAGAGTCTTACTCTGTCACCCAGATTGGAGTGCAGTGGTGCCATCTCGGCTCACTGCAACCTCCAACCCTCGGGTTCAAGCGAATCTCCTGCCTCAGCCTCCCAAGTAGCTGGGATTACAGGAGCCTGCTGCTGCACCTGGGTAATTTTTTTTTGTTTTTGGATTTTTAGTACAGATGGAGTTTCGTCATCTTGGCAAGGCTGGTCTTGAACTTCTGACCTCGTGATCCACCCACCTCGGCCTCAAAAAGTGATGGGATTACGGGGTGTGAGCCATCGCGCCCAGCCCATAACAGGAAATTTATTGTCTCACAGTTCTGGAGACTGGGTCTAAATTATGGGTGTTGGCAGGATTGATTTGTACTGAGGGCTGTGATACAGAATTGCTTCCATGCCTCCGGGTTCTATTGTGTTGCTGCCAATGTTTGGCATTCCTTGGCTGGTAGATGCATCACGCCAATGGCATTCCCTCGTATTTCCTCATATAATCTTCCTCTATGCATAGCTTTGTGTCAAAAATGTCATCTTTTTATAAGGGCAGCAGTGATACTGGATTAAGGCCCACCCTAATGACCTCATTTTGACCAATTACCTTCTAAAGACCTAATTTCCAAGTAAGGTCACATCTGAAGTACTGGAGTTAGCACTTCAACATACTTTTTTGGGAAAACACAATTCAACCAATAGCAGAGATGAACTTATTTCCCTTCTGCTAGGTCTGTAGTGAGGGTGTGTTTGTATTAATCGAGCCAGGAGTTAGGCAGAGTTTGAAGTTTGTTATTTCTATGGTTAACCTTAGTGCATTCAAGGCTTCACACTCCCCTAGTGATGTCTCTTTCGTTTCTCAAACTGGATTCTACTGTTATTTTTACTGAACTCCTGTTAGTGTGGTTTTGGGAGTTGGGGAAGCTCGTGTTCTCTGATGTTCTGATTGAGTATGAGTCGTGGTCAGTCACTCTGAATTCTGGTCTCAGGCATGTGTGGCCTTCACAAATGTTCTTGACCCTCCTCCAGATGTGATGCTGGGCCTAGCACACATTCCCTCATCTCACAGCACACAGGGAAATGACTGGCACATCTTCCAAGTCCCCTTTCTCAGGGAACTACCTGGTGATACGCTCACCAAAAGAAGAGAAGAAAACTGAGAAGGAAAACAAGGGACTCAGACAACAATAGACTTAAAACCTCTGGACATAAGACAGAAGATAAAAGATAATTCTTAGGGTAATGGAAACATGAAAGGCCTCACAGGATAGCTGTGCATCATGTTCAAATTTCAGTTCATGCTAAGATGATAGAGAGCTTCCGGAGATTGAGCGCTACAAAGAAAATGAATAAAATCAACAAATTACATGTCGAGATTACTTTTATTGAGAGGAACTTTAGAGATTAGCAGCTATGGGGCTGAAAGAGAAAAACAGAAAATGCAGCAAGAAATCAGGCAATTTTAATCACAGTAAAACAAAATTTGTGGGCCGGGGGCGGTGGCTCACGCCTGTAATCCCAGAACTTTGGGAGTCCAAGGCGGGTGTATCACGAGGTCAGGAGATCGAGACCACCCTGGCTAACACGGTGAAACCCCATCTCTACTAAAAATACAAAAAATTAGCCGGGCATGGTGGCGGGCACCTGTAGTCCCAGCTACTCGGGAGGCTGAGGCCAGAGAATGGTGTGAACCCGGGAGGCGGAGCTTGCAGTGAGCCGAGATTGCGCCACTGCACTCCAGCCTGGACGACAGAGCCAGGCTCCATCTCAAAAAAAAAAAAAAAAAAAAAAAAAATTGTGTATCAAATAAATTATAATTATAGTACCTAAGAGGCTCAGCTGTGAACAATTATATAGTTGTATGAATATCCAATTATATTACCATAGTTGGATGTTTGTGGAGAAAGATAAGAGTATGTGCCTGGGTGGTATGAGAGACCTAAATTCTCAGTTTACCTAATAGAATATTAATTTAAAATGTCTAACATTAGACATATTGCAGTTATGGAGAAATAGCAAGGTCACTGGAATAAATCATGCCTCTGTTTAACAGGGATTTGGTGGATGATGGCATGATCCAGGAGGTTTTTGTTTTTATATAAGCCTGTTTTGTTGTTGGACTGAACTAACAGCTCTCTATATAATTTTGACAAAATTCATAAAGTGCAAAGCATTGAATTATTGACTGTGTAATACCATCTTTCATCTTAGAACATCAAAAGTACTTTACAATTTATTCCTATTACATCTCTGAAGAGTAGGCATTTCTAATACTGATAGTTGCTAAAATAATGAAAGAAATAAACTTCCTTCTGCTTATAAGTGGCAGACAGAATTCAGAATTGAAGAGCTCCTCTTCTAAATAAGACACAAAGTAGCTTTCAAGTAATTCATCCTTCAAAATCTATTACTGTACAGATTATAAGAGGTTAGAAATCATACTCAGTGTGAAACACAGCCTAAGTAGTTTCATAAAAATATGACTTGAAGAAAAGATATGAGACCTGGCATGCAAGTTATAAGATTAAACCTAATCTCCTTCATTGTCCAGAAAAATCCAAGTATTACTGGGTTTTACTTTTAATAGAACGATTGCCACTCTACGTACCGTAATTACTTTGGCAAAGTTATTACATTTCTGTAGCTGAATACTAAAGCAAGAATCCTATTGTGACGGTGTCTTTTTCCATCTCTTGGGAAGACAATTCTAACAAACAAACAACTCTATTGTAACTATCCAGTTTGATTTTGTCCTCTTTGTCTTCCTCCTAGTAATATCAGCCTTAATCTTTTTTGGACCATGAGTTTTTGTGGTGTCTTTCCAAATCTCACTGTATTCTATCTTCAGAGATAAAAGATTATGACTTTGTTTCAGAATCTAGAGTCAGATCTATGTAAAATGAATTAAGAATGTTTTGTTGACCATAATGTTTTGGCGGAAGTCTAGAATCATCATCCCTTGTTAAAATGGAAAAGCTCATAAAATTTTTATCTTAATACCTGGTATTGATACATACCCGTATATCAGTTACTAATTATCTGAGTGAATAGTTTGCTATCTCACTTATTAGAGCTTTAAGAAAACATGGTCTGAAAGTTTTGTTTTCATCTAGTGTATCATATCCTATTCTTTATATTATCAGGTTTTCAGAACTGCATCTTATTCATTTTCCGAATAAAGCATAAAGCGCTCAAAATCAGAGTTTACTCTCTTCCTCTAATATTCCACTATCTTCGGTAGCATCCATGTATTTTTAGTTAACATAACTATTGGTGTAGTTTTGGCTTATTTAAAGCATTTTACACTTGCTGTTTCAGAGGTCAGCTTTCCCCTGTGAGCTTCTTCCTTGAGGCAGCCTGCTCTACAGGAGAGGTGAGTCCAGCGGGAAGACAGCTCACTGCAGACCAAACCATCTAGTCCTTGTCACAAAAAGAGGCTGAGACCTGATGGTGATTCTCTTCCTGACTTTTCCTGGTGGTCCTTCTGACTTGGAGTGGCCTGGCAATTTCAGTGGCGTGACAGCCGGAATGTTGCCACTAAAATTCCTCTCTGGGCAGCATGAGCGGCTGACAGGGCACGCGGAGAAAACGATTCGCTTTTCCCAGGCTTGGTGGAGCGACTGTTGGACGAGTGTGGTCGTCTCAGGATCTCTGAGCAAAGAGACATTGCCAAGGCGGCCGCGGTTCAACGTTTAAGGTATGTTAGGGAGACCCGAAGCCCTGCACCATGAACGCAGTTTAGTTCGCCCAGCCCACTCTGCAGGGCTGGCTCTCCAGGCGCTGGGTCCGGGAAGAATAGGGCAGCTGCCATGCCGCACCACGCATCCTTCCATCCACTGTGGTACCCGGCGCTGCCCCGGGTCTCCAACGTCGCGCTCCACCTCCACGGTCTCACCCGGAAGTCGAAGCCCAGAGAAGGTGCCGGCCACGGCCAATCACTATTCTGCCGCCCCCACTTCCGCTACGGACTCGCCCAGCCTCCTGGGCGAAACGCTGCAGTGCTTGGGGCGCCGAGGCATCTAGAGAGCTCTGAGTTCTGTGAGAATTTTGCATTCTCGAGGAACCTCAGCTGTTTGGTTTGCTCTTCTGCCACTCACCCCTACCTGTGCGGGACTGAGGGCTCTCCCTGTCCCACCTTAACAGAATAGGATTCCAGTTGCTGTTTTAATTTATTGAATCTTATTTATAACTGGTGGGAGAAAAATGTGGTTATAATTCACACTGAACAGCTTATTAAAAGTTACAGTATCACTATGATAATTGAGATATTGTCTTTTAGGGAATAAATAATGAAATTATAAGATGAAATACATGAAATTAGAAGATGTCTGGGAATTTGCTCCATTGGCAGAAGTTGGTGGGGTTATATTGTTAATTCAAATGAGAGAAGTTGGTTTCTTTTTATGTATAGGTTCTTCATAATGTTCTCTCTACTATTATGGATGCATGAAATACTCCACAATTTAAAAGCTTCCTTTCGTGGCCGGCATGGAAGCTCATGCCTGTAATCCCAGCACTTTGGTAGGCTGAGGTGGGCAGATCACATGAGCTCTGGAGTTTGAGATCAGCCAGGCCAACATGGTGAAACCCCGTCTCTACAAAAAATACAAAAATTAGCCTGGCATGTTGACCCCCCACTGTGGTCTCAGCTACACGGGAGGCTGAGGTGGGAAAATCACTTGAACCCGGGTTGCCGAGGTGGCAGTGAGCCAGGATGGCGCCACTGCACTCCAGTCTGGACGACAGAACAAGACCCTGTCTCAAAAAAATAAAAATAAATAAACAAAAGATTTATTTCAAAAGGCTAATCATGTTTCAGCGTTATCAATGCCTCGTTCCAGAAAAGCTCATTTCTCTCTTTTCTTTGAGCTGCCTCCCCGCTTTCAGTCCACCTCAGGGCTCTCAGATTCTGTCTCCTTTTCTCTTCTTCCTCACAGTTGTCCCTAATCATTTTTTTTTTTTTTTTGAGATGGAGTCTCGCTCTGTCGCCCAGGCTGAGTGCAGTGGTGCGATCTCGGCTCACTGCAAGCTCCGCCTCCCGGGTTCACGCCATTCTCCTGCCTCAGCTTTCCAAGTAGCTGGGACTACCGGCGCCCACCACCTCGCCCGGCTAGTGTTTTGTATTTTTTAGTAGAGACGGGGTTTCACCGTGTTCGCCAGGATGGTCTCGATCTCCTGACCTCGTGATCCGCCCGTCTCGGCCTCCCAAAGTGCTGGGATTACAGGCTTGTGCCACCACGCCTGGCCGAGTTGTCCCTAATCTTAATCGATTTTCCATCCTCTACCAATCCTATCTCCTTCCTGTCTGCACCCTTTTTTATCTCATAAAACTGCCAAATTAGTTTAAATTGGGATTGAGGAAAGACAGAGACCAGGCATTGTGCTTCCATCCGGGCATGTGTCCGGTGTGTGGATCCCAGGCCTGGTCTCAGATTACCTGAGTCATCTGGGGCTGGTTCCTTGATCCCCCTCTTCACCCTGTAGTGGTCACATGAAAAGAAGGACAATCAACCTCAATTTCCTTGTAAGTTTTGTGTAAGCACCAATAAAGACATATCTTCTGAAAAACTTGTTTGTTTGTTTTTTTAAATTTTTTTGAGGCTGAGTCTCACTCTGTCACTCAGGTCGGACTGCAGTGGCAAGACTGTAGCTCACTGTATCCTCAAACTCCTGACTTCAAGCAATCTTCCTGCCTGGGCCTGGGTGCTACTCAGATTGCAGTCTTGAGCCATTGAGCTCAGCCTGGAAAACATTTTTTAAAACATAGGATTTGGCGTGGCACTGAACTCAAGATATTCCAAGAATGGTTTGTGTTTCTCATACTTCTGTTGACTGTTTAATGGTAGATATGCTAATTATGCAGAACAGTTCAGACATAATTAGATGTAATTAGGGCAAACCAGCATGAGGCCCCTTATGAGAAGTCCAAATCTGTGATTGTTATACAACGTACAAAAGAACTTTCTCATATACGATGTCAGAGTAAAGAGTAAACCGCATAGGTATATGTGTAGGATACGTATATGCCACTATACCATTATATATATACATATATATATATATATTTTTTGGAGACGGAATCTCCCTCTGTCACCAGGCTGGAGTGCAGCTGCGCCATCTCAGCTCACTTCAACCTCCGCCTCCCAGGTTCAAGAGATTCTCCTGCCTCTGGCTCCCGAGTAGCTGGGACTATAGGCACACGCCACCACGCCCAGCTAATTTCTGAATTTCTAGTAGAGACAGAGTTTCACCATGTTGGCCAGATGGTCTCGATCTCTTGACCTCGTGATCCGCCTGCCTCGGCCTCCCAAAGTGCTGGGATTACAGGCGTGAGCCACCGTGCTGGGCCAATAAAATTTTAAGTAAATATAAAAACATATTTATATTTTATTTTTTGTAGAGATGGTTGTCCAGGCTGGTCTGGAACTCCTGACCTCAAGCGATCCTCCTGCTTTGACCTCCCAAACTGCTGGGATTATAGCCATGCTGCCAGCCATGTGTAGGGTATGTATATGTTCATATAATACCATAATAAAATTTTAATTACATTTGTAAGGTATGTAATTATATGTATTTCTGTATAATATGTTCATATAAATATGCTAATACAAGAACATATTGAAGTATAATCAAATATATATAATTTTAGATGTATATTGAAATATTTATCTTTCTAAAAATACAAAACTGATGATTAAAAAATAAAACGCATGAACTCCCCAGGGTTACTTCCTATGTGGCTACTTTCCAGCTTAGGTCCAGCCAAAGGCTGCACACCCTTTACTGAGTGCAGCTCACCTGTGCCTCCTGGTGCAATCCTCACTCAGATATTCTGCTCCCCGTAGAGGGTTAGTGTAGGGTGCGGAGCCTACCAGTATTCACTTGTCAGCAGTTTTCTGGGGATTGTCAGTTTTTTCCATCCTTGGAGAGCTGATGTTTCTTCCTCGATCCAGGTCAGAAGACACAACACTGTCCCTATTTCTTGTTCACCAAAATGGTGACCTCAGAATGAATTCAGTCTTATACCCTGTAGGGAGTTTTTTCCTTATGCAGTCAGCATAGGGGAAGTGGCAGGTCCCAGAGGGCAATTCTGTCTTGTTCTCTGATTGCTCCTCCAGGGTCCTGGGTTGGTAAAGGGCACAGGGGTAGGGACCTGCAGAATGGTCATGATGGGGTGGGAGCTGTGGAAGTAACACATCATGCACTGAGTGGAGCATAAGGGCAAGTGCTGGGTGTTGCTCTGTCACCCTGTAGTGCAGTGATGCAGTCATGGTTCACTGTAACCTGGAACTCCTGGGCTCAAGCAATCCTCTAGCCTCCCTCAACCTTCCAATTAGCTAGGACTGCAGGCACACATCACCATGCCCAGCTAATTTTTTAAAATTATTCTTTTTGTAGAAACGGTGTCTCACTATGTAGGCCAGGCTAGTTGGGAACTCCTGGTCTTATCCTCCTTTCTTGAACTCCCAAAGTCCTGGGATTACAGCCATGGCTCCCAGCCAGTTTTTTAATTATTCATAATGAGCCCCTTTGGATCAACTGGATTTATGCTAATGAGGTGGGTGGGGTTGGGGCCCAGGGTAGCCTCAGGATAGGGCTGCTCAACAGAAGACCAAGTGATTAGAACTTTCAGTAGGATGGTGGGGGGACCTGGAAAATAAACTTTATACAAACTCTTGAAGAATGTAATATGAGGAGGTTTGAGATTTGTGATCACTTTGAGGTGTGGGGAGAGTGGACCACCCAAAGAGGGAATGAAACTATATTTAAATATTAAACGTGATACCTATACTGCACTTACACTTTTTTTTTTTTTTTTTTTTTTTTTTTTTTTTTTTTTTTTTTTTT
>NC_037672.1:161856760-161960536 GCF_003255815.1 Theropithecus gelada | reverse complement strand
TTTTTTTTTTTTTTTTTTTTTTTTTTTTTGAGACGGAGTCTGGCTCTGTCACCCAGGCTGGAGTGCAGTGGCCGGATCTCAGCTCACTGCAAGCTCCGCCTCCTGGGTTCACGCCATTCTCCTGCCTCAGCCTCCGGAGTAGCTGGGACTACAGGCGCCCGCCACCTCGCCCGGCTAGTTTTTTTTTGTATATTTTAGTAGAGACGGGGTTTCACCGTGTTAGCCAGGATGGTCTCGATCTCCTGACCTCGTGATCCGCCCGTCTCGGCCTCCCAAAGTGCTGGGATTACAGGCTTGAGCCACCGCGCCCGGCCTGCACTTACACTTTTAAAATCGTTCTTTTAGTGATTTATTTTAAGATATAGATAAAATGATATGATGTATGAATACCGCATTAAAATGATTTGGGGAAAGTAGAAAGAGGCTCAGTGCCTGTGAGAGCTTAATGTACTGCAATTTAGAGTCTGTAGGCCTTTCTTGGAGGGGGCCCCATTAAAGATGGGTAGATTTGGAAGTAACAGCATAAGTGACCTTAAGCAAAATTTATAAATTATGAATATGTTGCCTCCAGAATCCCAAAAGGGTTAAAGATACTGGGCTTGTTTTCACATTGTGGGCATTGAGAAGTTTAATAGCTGTTTCTCCACAGTATCAGAGATGGAGTTGCTTTCAGTTTACCTAATAATTTTCAGGCAATTAATCAAATAAGGGGCTTGCACTGTGTGGGGGTAATGACCCATTCCCTTTGTGTAAACTCCTTTGTGAGTATTTTCATGGCTTGAATGAGTGTTTCAAATGGATCACCATGGAGGAGAATGTCATCCATTTAAATCATACCTGCTGTTCTGGAAGAAGTTGAATGAAGTTGATATCTTCCCTACAAGCTTTGTGTGCAAAGGCAAGACTGCTGAGGTACCCACGACTGGTGGGTAGAGATGCATAAAATTCCTTTGAGGTAAAGGGAAAGCATGGCCAGGAAGCTGTCGAAATAGGCCTGAAAAAAAAAAAAAACTAGGCAAATCTTTAGTAGCCAGATATTTACCACTTGCTGATTGGACGGAGTAAGTCATATCAATAACATTGGGAGAGATCATCCCATTACATCCGTCATCAATTTCACTCTGAGATGTCATACTTCTTTCAAAGTATAGGAACACACAAAATTGGGGTTGAATGCAGAAACAGTGAGATAATCACTCCTAGGTCTTGTATCAGGGGTTTCAATTCTTGAATATCCTATTTTAACTAATATTTAGCCATATTATCTCTTTTTCATTGGGGTCAGGAATATCCTTTGGATACCATTTTGTAAAGTTAGTTTGAAAATTCAAAAGACTTAATTTAATTGCATTTATGACTTATCCTCTCTCTTTTTTTCTCTTCGATATATCATCCCAGTGTGTGCTCTGACCATGGAAAATTTAGGGAAACTAGTGATTCTCATAGTTAAAGGATATCTCTTCTACCTCCATTTTATATGCAGTAACATCACTAAGGTAATAGAGGGTTCATCATTTAAAATCAGAGGGATCCCTGGTTAACTAATTAGAGACAAAGGATTACATCTATGAAAGTTTTCCAACTGATGCATTGCAACAGATGCTGAGGTTCAATCATCATCCAAGTTACAGAGAAAGAAAAGTCAACCAGCACCATTAAATCTTCTGTGTTGTGCAGATTCTTTTGGTAAATTTTGCATATTCAACTGGAAATTGCAAATTAGGAACTTCTGTTCCAGTTTTTTTTTTTTTTTTGGTCCTCTCCTTGAATCTTTGGTTTTATCTTTCTCTTTATTCCCCATTTCTCTGACTTCCATGTCCATTTTTTTTTCATTCTTTTTTTGTAGACATGCAATACACGTTATGGGTTTTTCCTTTTAATGTGATTATGCTTTGACAATACATAATAACCATTTAACATGATTATTGTCTAGGACAATACTGATTGTAACACCTTGTGAAGAAGGTTCAATAGAGAAATAAGACATAAACTTTTCTGTAAACGTTATCAGTGAAAGTATACACACAGGATTTGTTTTTTAAATTATAAAAGACACAGCAATATGTCTGGACTGAGATGCATGACTTAGGGAGACATTAAAAGGGACCTGAGTCCATATTCCTGTTCTTAAATACCAAAATATTATCTAAATTACTGACCTAGGTCAGAGAAATCTCTCAAAGAGCCTCAACCGAACTCAGTAAAAGCAGCACAAAACAGCTGAGCTGAAAGTTCAGGCTTGTCATGGGGCACAGAGCCAGTGACAAAGCAAAGCTAAAACAGCAATTCCCTGATGGCGGCAGCCAACATGTGGACAATCCTGCTCACAATGCCCATTGTAGGGGTCAGTCTGCATACAATTTGGTTCAGTATTGAGACTGCTAATGCCAATGCCACACGCTCCAAGCCCGTGTGAAATGGATTCTTACTCCTGTAATGAGGTTTATGGGGAGAGCAGGGTGTCTACGCAGTTGGTCCAAAAGTGACTTGAGAGAGCAGGGAAAGGAGACTGGTTTAGGGCTGCGATGGTGGTCATGGGTGGGGCTGCTGAAACGGTCCTGCACTACCAGGGACTTGCTAGGTCTGAACCTTCCACCTGCACCAACAGAGGGAGCACCCAGGACTTTGTCATCAGCTTGTCCAGGGTGGGCAGACGGGAAGAGAGAAGAGTGAGTCCCCCCAAAAATACCAGCAGTCAAACATAAACATGGAATCAGAAGCTTTATTACAAATGCCCTCCAAGAACACAGGAAGAAAAGATAGCCACATGCAAAGGGTGCTCTAAGTAGTTCCTCACTGGCCTATGACAATATGATTGTAACAGCTTGTGAAGAAGGTGCAATAGAGAAATAAGGCATAAGCTTTTCTGTAAACGTATCAGTGAAAGTGTACACATATGATCTGGTTTTTTTTGTTTTTGTTTTTTTTTGAGACGGAGTCTCGCTCTGTCGCCCAGGCTGGAGTGCAGTGGCACGATCTCTGCTCACTGCAAGCTCCGCCGCCTCCCGGGTTCACACCATTCTCCTGCCTCAGCCTCCTGAGAAGCTGGGACTACAGGCGCCTGACACCACACCTGGCTAATTTTTTTTGTATTTTTTGTAGAGATGGGGTTTCACCGTGTTCGCCAGGATGGTCTTGATCTCCTGACCTCATGATCTGCCAGCCTCGGCCTCCCAAAGTGCTGGGATTACAGGTGTGAGCCACCGCACCCGGCCTATATGATCTGGTTTCTAAATTATAAAATGAAACCTCTCCCAACTCATAGTCCAGAAAAACACCAATTTGCAGGACTTCTATATTCCTTGTACTGCATGGACTACAGAATGGCTGAATTTGCCAGCACCCCATCTGTGGAGTTGGTGATGTAAGACTATCTCTGGAAAATGTTTCTTTACACCCACCAAGGGAGCATGCACCTGTGCCTCTCACTTCTACTTGCCAAAAGTGTCTCCCAGCATCAAAGCCGTCACAGCTCCAGACAGCTGGGTAAAAAGTAAATGATTGAGGATTATCAGTAAAGTGTGGCTTCCTCATCCTAAATATCACACTTTTTCTATCTCTTGAGATAGTAAGACTACGGTGGGCTGTTTCTGGATCTAGCATCAAATCTTCTTGAAATGTGCTCATAATTCTTTGCAGGCCAAAATAATGTGGAGAGAGACTCAAACTCTCCTTCTTTGATTCGTATGAGAAGACTGCAGGGGTTTTCAGGTTTTCATATGCGTTGTAGATGTTCTCAATATCTGTCAGCACATCTAGGTCTGCTTGAAAACACTTCTCCGTTACTTCATTTAAGAGATTCTGTAGTGTGGATAAGTGGTCTGAAATTTGTCTTTGATTTTCAGTGAGTTTTTCTTTAGCATCCTTCTCTTCAGTAAGTAATCTTGCATGAATTGCAGCTTGTTCCTTTACCAAGAAAGACTTAATTTCTTTAAATTCAGATTGTAATTCCTTCCATGTTACCGTCTTCCTTTTCACATTAAGAGATCTCAGAATTAGGACTTCACACCACATCTTGGCATGTTCAATTTCTTTCTTTAGTGCCTTAATGTAGCTTTTGAGCTTTCTCCCGTTTCTTGCTGCAGCTTGCTCAATGGGCATCAGGCAGTGATACTGGTGGTCAGAGGAGACCCTGCGCTGGGTCCCGGTCCTTTTCACAGAACAGGGCCAGACGCTGACCGTGCTTCCCACACAGGCGCTCCTCTTCCTGCCATTTCCTCTTGCTTCTCCTGGTGAGAAGCTGCTGAACCACATCAGTCATGTGGCTCTAACTGGGTGTTGCTCCTGAGGTTCTCAGGGCAGTGGTAGAGGCAGTCAGGACAGGGGAGGACATCCTGCAGGTCTTCCCAGCACTGGTGGATGCAGGAATGACAGAAGTTGTGCCCACAGTGAGTGGTGACTGGGTCCTTCATGTAATCCAGGCAGATGGGGCAGCTGGCCTCTGCTTGGAGCTCAGCCAGAGAGGCTGCAAAGGCCATGGTGTAGGGAGGGATCTATGTGGGGAGACTCCCTTCAGAAGGTGTGATCCTCCAGGAAGGAGGGAAAGTGAGAAGCTTGTGCCTCCTCAGCGTTCTGTCTCCTGCAAGCACTTCACAAGCCTGTGTCTGCTTCTTTCCCTTTGGCTCTAGAAGCAGCTCCAAGGGGAGGGAGGTCACAGGGCACTGGCTGATCCCTTGGTACCAGATTTTCCTTTAGTAAAATTCAAGCTGGGCTCTTTCGTTGTCTTTCTCAGCAAGGGCCACAATTATAAGAGGCGATGAAAACTAATGACCACGTAAAATACTCCAGACAGACTCTCAACAGAACAATAGAACTGTTTTTTTCAACTTCAAAAGGAGAAAAAAGAATAGATATATTAAAGCACTGAAGAGCATGTATATCAATGAAAATAACTACCTAATAATTTTCCTTATTTCTACATAAACACTTCTAAAGATAAAGTCCATTGGGATAGAGGAAATTTCAGAAGTATTCACTAGTTATGATTTCTGATAATGATATTACGAGCTTAATATTTGAAGGAGGCTCTATATTTCAGACATTCATAGTGCAGTATTTACCCATAAGATTATATGTGATCCTGGGTTTGCTTCAAACTATTGCAAAGTATAGGGATTGGGGATATAAATTTATAAGTGGATACACAGTGTTTGTTGCACAATTTTGCTACTATTTTATATACTTTAGATGCTCTCCAGTAGAAAATATTATTGAAAAGACTGATAGCCTGGACAAAATGGCGACACTCCGTGTCTATGAAAAAAATACAACAATTAGCCAGGCATAGTGGCACACACCTGTAGTCCAAGCTACTAGGTAAGCTCTGGTAGGAGGATCAATTGAGCCTGTGAGGTTGAGGCTGCAGTGAGCGGTTAGTGTGCCACTGGACTCTAGCCTTGGCAACAGAGCATGATCCTGTCTCAAATAAAATAAAATAAAATAAAATAAAATAAAATAAAATAAAATAAAAAGTGAAGTCTTACTGTCTCTGTGTCATTGTCTCCATGCCAGACCAGCTTCTCTCTTACTCTCATTTCTGAACCTTATCTTTCACTTCTGCTACATCTAGAAACTCTAAAATCCCTTGTGGGTGGCTCACACCTATAATCCCAGAACTTTTTGGCAGGCCGAGGTGGGCAGATCACCTGAGGTCAGAAGTTTGAGACCAGCCTGGCCAACATGGTGAAACCCCGTCTTTACTAAAAATACAAAAATTAGCTAGGTGTGGTGGTGGGCACCTGTAATCCCAGCTACTTGGGAGGCTGAGGCAGGAGGATCACTTGAACCTGGAAGCAGAAGTTGCAGTGAGCTGAAAGGCTGCCATTGTGCTACAGCCTGGGCAACAAGAGCGAAACTGCATCTCGATACATACATACATACATACATACATACATACATACAAACAAATAAATAAATACATAAAATCCCTTGTGTCTTCCTCTTTCTTCTTCACACTTCACACAAATCTCTCCCACATTCTTTTTTTACTCCAACTCCATCTGGCTTCCAGCACTGACTCCTCTATGGCCACACAAATCTCCCAAGTTCAGATGAACTAAAGTAGTGGCAAGAGCAAGGTCAGGCATTATGGCTTCGTGTTCTAATATTTTGGGGTCGCTGACCACAAGCACAACGGGCCCTTCCTCCTCGCTCTCAACTACTGCATCATCCTCTGACCTCACCTACATTATCCACTCCACTGGCTAGGTCTCTGCAAAGTGAATTTCCCAAGCACTTCCTCAGTATAGCCTCCTATTCCACCCTGGTGTGTTGGGAGTGTCGCCATTTTGTCCAGGGTGTCCAATGTAGCCTCCTATTCCACCCATTTTCGTCCTCATGGACTGTGAGGAGAAGTCCTCACAGGATCGCTCCATGCACAGCCTGAGCCTCAGAGGTCTCCCCCAACGCATAACCTGGCCCAAGGCGCCTGCCCCTTCCCTGAATCCCCGCTCACCTGTACTTGTGGTCTGAGGGGCGCTTCCTGATGTCAAATCTCCACTTGGGTCCAGGCTCTGTGAGTATTCGGGAGCTGCCCTTAAATTTCCAGATGTGGGGGTGGTTCCCTCAGCACCACTGCCGACAAAGAATGCCTGCTCCTGTCTTTGCAGGTCAGTCGTGTCCTTCTTGGTCCAGGTCAGAACAGGTACACAGCACAGCCTCTCTGTTCACCTGAGAGTTCTGAATCTGGCGCCTTCAGAGCTTATAAGCCCGTGGAAAGTTTCCTTTCTGTTTCCTTATTGGACAGACTCTAGATGCAATTATTGTCTGGCCAATGACAGGCTCTGATGAACATTTCCCACCTTCTCTGATTGCATTTTCAGCCTGGGAGGTGGGGTGAGTGAGGAGAACGTGAGGAGACTAAAAGTGGAAGATTGGATTTCCTTGTCTCTCAGTAGTCCATTGAACCTCCTCTAACTTAATCAGTGATTTGGTCCTGGGTTAATTGAATATTGGAAATATTTTAGTCTTGTTTTTCTCAGGCAGGTAGATGTAGGATTTGTTGGCTAACGTCGGCCTTTTCCTTCTTAGGCAGTTTTAATTCTTTTTATCCCTTGAAGGAAATGCTTCCAGAGTCAGTCCTTGCCTCTGTTTTCTGGATTCCCAAACTCATTCTAGCGTTTTCAGCCTCCACAGGCTCAGACATAGCAGACAAACTGCTGGTTGAGACATTTATATGCTATCTGCTCATTCTGTAGGTGGGGGTTTCGTAGGGGTGTGGAGAGTGGAGGGGCTATGTAGGGGTGTGGAGAGTGGAGGGGCTATGTAGGGGTGTGGAGAGTGGAGGGGCTATGTCTGGGCAGTGCCGGGGAGCTGTAGAGTAGGCTTTCCTAGGTGGATGATTCAGACGTTTCCTGTGCGGTACCTGGGCTATAGTTAAAAGAAATCTCCCTGGTGACTCTGGCAGTTTGTGAGATCCTTGGCAGTGTCATGCATAGCACATGGTTTCAGCTACTACCCGCGTGGGGACAATATCCAAGTCAGATCCCATCTCAAGATCTTTATATTAATATACGCAGTGTCTGCCTGTCATCCCATTCACTGACAGATATTTGCTCACATATTCTTCGAGTGCTAGCTGTCTATGGACTCTGACAGGAAGTGTGGCACACAGGGGTAATGGTACCCTCCTCAGCGGCAGGAAGCTGCAGTGCGGAAGAGAGAAAAGCAATGCAATGATGGCATGGCCTCCTCTTCATGAGGACTCAGTTTACTAAAAGGAGAGAATACGAATATTCTTTTGTCAGGAGCACAAACACATATACTGCAGAAGGATTTGATGGAAATATTTTAAAGAGTAAATGTGTGTGCTGTATAGGAGAGAGCACCCTACTTGGCAAAATAGTTACACAGTGACTTGCTGTCATCTATTTGCCTTCCAAATGATAATTGCTCTTAATGGCTTCTTGTAAATGTTCCCAAATGGTCTAGGCATATACAACCCCTACCCCCCGCTCCCACATTTATATGAGTAGGGGTTATGTATAGAACACTCCGCCTTGTTACCTACAAATAGGAGCTACTTGCATATTCCACAGCTGCCCGTCATTCGTTTTCGTCCTATATCACTATATATACTTCAGGCTATTTTAAAATGGATTACCAAATTTAAAGAAAATCTTCTACAGGAAGTACTATAAATGAAACAGATGTGTTCTGAACCACCTGTAGGGCATCCAGTCTTCTAGGTTGTTTCCCACAATATACTTGGCCCTCTGGTTTGTTCCTAGAGAACAGCTAGTGTTACTTCATTATGAGCCTTGATACATGCACTACTTCACCTAAACATTCAATGGAACCTATGCATTAGAACTGAGAGGTAGTGATAATTGCCTCCTATACAAAGCACAAGAAAGTGAGCCTAGAATGGGTAATTCATCAGAAGTTGTTGATTCTTCTATCACTTCTCCATCCTCCCATAGCACCCTCTATACCCTTTCGTATCACCATCAAAACATGTCTGACATCATTCTTTCTTTCTTTTTTTTTACTTTAAGTTCTGGGTTACAAGTGCAAAACATGCAAGTTTGTTACATAGGTATACATGTGCCAGTTTAATCAGATTAAACTCTGATTTTGAGCACTTTATGCTCTATTTGGAAAATGAATAAATGCAGTTCTGAAAACCCGGAAATACAAAGAATAGGATATGATACACACACTAGATGAAAACAAAACTTTCAGAGCATATTTTCTAATTTAAAGCTCTAATAAATGAGATAGCAAACTATTCACTCAAATAGACAACCAGTAACTAGTATAAAGGTATGTATCAATAACAAGTTTTAAGATAAAACTTTCATGAGCTTTTCCATTTTAACTAAGGAATGATGATTCTAGACTTCTGCCACAACATTATGGTCGACAAAAGATTCTTCATTTTACATAGATTTCACTCTAGGTCCTGAAACAGCACGTCACAATATTGTATCTCTGAAGATAGAATACAGTGAGATTTGGAAAGACACTACAAAAACTCATGATCCAAAAAAGATTAAGGCTGGTATTACTAGCAAGAAGAGAGAGGTAAAAATCAAACTGCATAGATATAATAGAGTTGTTTGTTAGAATTGTCTTCCCAGGAGATGGAAAAAGACACCATCACAATAGGATTCATGCTTTAGTATTCAGCTACAGAAATGTAATAACTTTGCTGAAGTCATTACAGTAGGTAGAGCGGCAAACGTTCTTCTATTAAAAGTAAAACCCGGTAATATTAGGATTTTTCTGGACAATGAAGTGGGTGACATTTAATCTTATAACTTGAATGCCAGGTCTCATATCTTTTCTTCAAGTGATATTTTTATGAAACTACTTAGGCTGTGTTTCACACCGGGTATGATTTGTAACCTCTTGTAACCTGTACGGTAATAGATTATGAAGGATGAATTATTTGAAAACTATTTTGTATTTTTATTTAGGTGAGGAGATCTACAATTCTGAATTCTGTGTTTACCACTTATAAGCAGAAGAAAGGCTCTTTTCCCCATTATTTTAGCAGCTATCGATAAAATATTATTAGAAATGCCTACTCTTCAGAGATGTAATGGGAATACATTGTAAAGTACTTTTGATATTCTAAGATGAAAAATGGTATTACTTACACAGTCGATAATTCAATATGTTCCACATTATGAATTTTATCAAAATTATATGGAGAGTTATCCAGTACAGCAACAGGCTTATATAAAAAACAAAAAATGTCCTGGGTCATGCTATCCTACGCCAAATTCCTGTTAAACAGAGGCATGACTTATTCTAGTGACTTTGCTATTTCTCCACAACTATTAATTGGATTAATATTTTCATATGACTATCTAATTGTTCATAGCTGAGCCACTTAGGTACTATAATCATAATATCTTTGATATACAAATTTTGTTTTACTGTGATTAAAATTGCCTGATACTTTACTTGCTGCATTTTCTGTTTATCTCTTTCAGCCCCATAGCTGCTAATCTCTAAAGTTCCTCTCTAAACTCCCATGTAATTTGTTGATTATATTCATTTTCTTTGTAGCGTTCAATCTCCTGAAGCCCTCTATCATCTTAGAACTGAAATTTGGTGATATGATGCACGGCTGTCATCTGAGGCCTTTCATGTTTCCATTACCCTAAGAATTACGTTTTATCTTCTACCTTAAGTCCAGAGGTTTTAAGTCTATTGTTGTCTGATCCCTTGTTTTCCTTCTTAGTTTTCTTCTCTTCTTTTGGTGAGCGTATCACCAGGTAGTTCCCTGAGAAAGGGGACTTGGAAGATGTGCCAGTCATTTCCCTGTGTGCTGTGAGATGTGGGAATGTGTGCTAGGCGCAGCATCACATCTGGAGGAGAGTCAAGAACATCTGTGAAGGCCACACATGCCTGAGACCAGAGTTCAGAGTGACTGACCACGACTCATACTCAATCAGAACATCAGAGAACACGAGCTTCCCCAACTCCCAAAACCACACGAACAGGAGTTGAGTAAAAATAACAGTAGAATCCAGTTTGAGAAATGAAAGAGACATATCACGAGGGGAGTCTGAAGCCTTGAATGCACTAAGGTTAACCATAGAAATAACAAACTTCAAACTCTGCCTAACTCCTGGCTCGATTAATACAAACACACCCTCCCTACAGGCCTAGCAGAAGGGAAACAAGTTCATTTCTTCTATTGATTGAATTGTGTTCTGCCAAAAACATCTATTGAAGTGCTAACCCCAGTGCTTCAGATGTGACCTCATTTGGAAATTAGGTCTTTACCAAGGTAATCTGTTAAGGTCGGGTGCGGTGGCTCACGCCTGTAATGCCAGCACTTTAGGAGGCCCAGGCGGGTGGATCACCTGAGGTCAGGAAATCGAGACCAACCTGGCCAACATGGTGAAACCCCGTCTCTAGTAAAAATACAAAAATTAGCTGGGCGTGGTGGCGGGCACCTGTAATCCCAGCTACTCGGGAGGCTGAGTCAGGAGAATCTCCTGAACCCGGGAGGTGGAGGTGGCAGTGAGCCAAGATCGTGCCGTTGCACTCCAGCCTGGGTGACAATAGCAAAACCCCATCTCAAAAAAATAAAATGAAATAAAGGTAATCGTTCAAATGAGGTCATTAGGGTGGTCCTTAATCCAATATGACTGCTGCCCTTATAAAAAGATGAAATTTTGACACGAAGATATGCACAGAGGAAGGTTATATGAGGAAACATGGGGGAATGCCATTGCAGTGATGCATCTACTAGCCAAGGAATGCCAAAGATTGGCAGCAACCCACCAGAGCCTGGAGGCATGGAAGCAATTCTGTATCACAGCCCTCAGAAAGAATCAATTCTGCCAACACCCATATTTTGGACTTGGCCTCCAGAACTGTGAGACAATAAATTTCCTGTTATGTAAACGATCCAGTTTGTGATACCTTATTAGGGTATTCCCTCCAAAACTAATATAATCTACAAGTATAAAAATGTTTACCTCAGTATGTATTTTTCTATATATGTCTGGTTTTCACCAAAAACAAAAAAGTACAAGGCATACAAAAAAAAAAGTAAAAGGAAAATAAACCACACTCTGAAGAGACGAAATGAACATCAGAACCATACTATGACACAAATGTAGGAAATCTCATGCAAAACAATGAAAAATAATTGCAATTGATATGTTAAAGGCTTTAGTGGAAAATAAAGACAATATGCAGGATGCAGGATCAGATACATAACTTTATCAGCGAGTTGGAAACTATAAAATCAAATGGAAAAGCTGGGCACGGTGGCTCACACCTGTAACCCTAGCACTTTGGGAGGCTGAGGTGGGCAGATCACTTAAGGTCAGGTGTTCGAAACCAGGCTGGCCAACATGGTGAAACCCCTTCTCTACTAAAAATACAAAAAAAAAAAAAAAAAAAAAAATTGCCAGGTATGGTTGCAGGCGCCTGTAATCCCAGCTACTTGGGAGGCTGAGGCAGGAGAATTGCTTGAACTCAGGAGGCGGAGGTTGCAGTGAGCCAAGATAGTGCTACCATACTCCAGCCTGGGCGACAAAGTGAGACTCCGTCTCAAAAAACAAAACAAAACAAAACAAACAAACAAACAAAACAAATGGAAATGCTAGCAATGAAAATGACAGAAAAGAGATGAAGATGCCCTCAATGGGCTAATTAGTACCCTCAACACACTGAGGGAAATAATCAGTGAACTTGAAGATAGATAAACGAACTACCCAAACTGGATTATAAAGTGAAAAGAATAAAAAACAGAGAATCTAAGAACTGTTGGACAGTATCAAACAATGTCATTTATGGATACTTGGAATCTCAGAAAGAATAAATCTCATCACTATAAATGAAGGCAAAAACAAACCAAAATTTACACATAAAAACAAGAAATATTTGAAAAACATCATGGCTAAGAATTTAGTTACAGACACCAACACTCCAAAACCAAGAAGCATATCTCCAAACATAGGTATATCAATCAAATTCAAACTGCTGAAAATTAAAATCAAAAACAATTTTGAAGGCAGCCCAAGTAAAAACGTACCTTACTGCCATGCATACATTAACTATGGGAATATGTTCTGAAAAGTACGTCATAGGATGATTTCATCATTCTGTGAACATCATAGAGTATGTCACACAAACCTAGATTGCAGTTGTGTAGCTTATGATGCCTGTAAGTTACACAGTACAGGTGAATGCTCCTAGGCTATAAACCTGTACAGCACGTTACTGCACTGAATACTATAGAAATTGTTAACACAATGGCAACTATTTGTGCATCTAAGTATATGTAAACACAGAAAAATTCCATAAAAATGCAGTTTTATAATCTTATAGGACCACTGTCATGTATGCGATCAGTGGCTGAAACGCTGTTTTGCAGTGCATGACTACTGACGAAGGAAGAAGGATAAGAATTACAACAGACCTCTCATCGGAAAATGTGAAATCAAAGAGACAGTAGTTCCTTCCATAAATTAAAAAAACCCTGCCAACTCACAATTCTATAACCAATTAGCATATTTCTCAAAAGCAATGGAGAAATACTTAGAAAAATAATATGAAATTTGTTGCCACAAGCAGACACTACAAGGAATGTTAAAGTACTTCAGGCCGAAGGAATATTATATATGTAAGAAACTTGTGTTTACACAAAGAAATAAAGTGCATAAAATAAAATAAAGGTAATTGCTCTAAAAGATAACTAGCTTTTTGAAACAACAACAATAATAATGTATAGTGTTCTTCCAGCATATGTAAAAGTAGAGTATAACTACAAGACCACAAAGGATCAGTGAGAATTGGGAATATACTATTACAAGGTTCTTATACTTAAAGGGAAACAGTACATTTCATTTAAAGGAGGTCTCAAATTATTTTAAAATATATACTGTAAGCCCATGGGAGAACCACGAAAAAAATGTTTTAAAAGATGTATAAAATAAGAAGGCCAGGCGCAGTGGCTCATGCCTGTAATCCCAGAACTTTGGGAGGCCGAGGCGGACAGATCACGAGGCCACGAGATCAAGATCATCCTGGTCAACGTGGTGAAACCCCATCTCTATTAAAAATACAAAAATTAGCTGGGCGTGGTGGTGTGCACCTGTAGTCCCAGATGCTTGGGAGGCTGAGGCAGGAGAATCTCTTGAAACTGGGGGGCAGAGATTGCGATGAGTGGAGATCATGCCACTGCACTCCAGCCTGGCAACAGAGCGAGACTCTGTCTCAAAAAAAAAAAAAAAAAAAAAGAAGTTAATAGAACAGATTAAAATGTAATCATAAAACATGGTTGATTAAACCCAGAAAAGCAAGGCATGGTGGTGTGCTCCTGTAGTCCCAGCTATTTGGGAGGCTGAAGCAGGAGTATCTCTTGAGCCCAGGAGTCTGGGGATGCAGTGGGCTATGATTATGCCTGTGAATAGCTATTGAATGCCAGTCTGGGCAATATAGCCAGACCCTGTCTTAATCCTAGCACTTTTGAAGTCCAAAGTGGGCGGATCACTTGGGGCCAGAAGTTTGAGACCAATTTGGGCAACATTAGTGAGATCTTATCTCCAATAAAAACAAAAAACAGAGAAGTCAAAATCAGCCTTCTTTTCAAGTTCCTATGGGAAACTCACCAAGATAAACCACATCATGGGGCTATGAAACATGCTTTCACACATTTAAAGACTAGAAATCATACAAACTACATTATCAGACCATACAAAATTAAAGTTGATGTTATAGAAAAGTCTCTAAGAAATCCACAAAAATGTGAAAATTAGTACTCTTCTAAATACCCCTTGGGTCAAAGAGTAGTCTCAGGAAAATTAAATATTTTGAGCAAAATACAAATACAATATTCAGTATTGTATTAGTATTGTAAATACTAAAGCAGTATTTACAGGGAAACTTATAGCATTAAATTTATAACATATATTAGAAAAGTAAAATCAGTAACTTAACCCTGTACCTTGAGAAAATAGATAGAAAAAAAGCAAATGTAACGCTTTTCAATGTAAAGCATACAGAAGGACAAAAATAAAAATTACAGCAGAAATCAATAAAATTGAAATTGGAAACAAGACAGAAAATCAACAAAACCAAAGCTGATTCTTTGAAAGATAAAAATAGAGGCAATAAATTGATAACTGCCACAAACTGCCCAACATAGTATGGGATTTCAAATGCATGCTCTTCCCACTATCTCAGTGCCTTAGTTTCGGCAATGAGTGAGGGATAGAACAATTAGGAAGAAGCCTGATTATGTAGGGAAAATGGGGAAAAGAATATTCCAGTGATGATTTCTTGGGACATAAGGTTGGTGGTGGAATATTAAGTAGCCAGAAACTGGCAAGGGGAGTGCAGAGTAGGGATGCCGGAAATACACAATTATATTTTTCATTTATGAAACTCTTATCACTTACAAAAATGATTCTGTCTTTAAACTATGATTGTTTTCTTATCCAAGGAAGCCACTGCATTTACAGATCCTCAAATATTTCAGTCAATCCATATATCTCTAATAACACTTACCTCACCAATGTCATCCAATTTTTGATGTCTACTATAATTCATTATTGTAATTTAGTCAGGAGATGTGTAATTTTCTCTGGATTGGTGTAAGATTAAGATAACTGGCCAGGTATAGTAGTTCATGCCTGTAATCCCAGCACTTTGGGAGGCTGAGGCAGGTGGGTCACTTGAGGTCGGGAGTTCAACACCAGCCTGACCAATATGGTGAAACCCCATCTCTACTAAAAATACAAAAATTGACCAGGCGTGGTGGCATGTGTCTGTAATTCCAGCTACTCAGGAGGCTGAGGTGGGAGAACTGCTTGAACCTGGGAGGTAGAGGCTGCAATTAGCAGAGATGGTGCCACTGCACTCCAGCCTGGGTGACAGAGACTCCATCTCAAAAAAAGAAAAATAAATAAATAAATAAAAATAACTGAA
Source organism: Theropithecus gelada (assembly GCF_003255815.1). Lineage (NCBI taxonomy): Eukaryota > Metazoa > Chordata > Mammalia > Primates > Cercopithecidae > Theropithecus > Theropithecus gelada. The sequence goes on along the minus strand of NC_037672.1, from coordinate 161,945,134 downwards.
ACATTACAATGGTACCTGGAGCTTAAATTTATCCATTATAATGCCAGCTGACCTTGGGTGAGAGCTCATTACCAAATTTGTGTAATATATTGACTAAATCTCATGTTTATAGGACATTTGTTTATGCTAATGTATTTCATAATACATTGTAGATAGCATAGCAATATATTTCCCAGTTTAAAAGGTTTAAAATATGTAAGAGTAAATTGTTTCAAAACCATAATTCCAGACTCTGAAAAACTTCTGATTAAATATCAGGATAGACTAAAGATATTTTCAAATACAAAGGTCTCAAAAACTTTATTTCCCATGAACCTTGTTAGAAAGCTACTGAAGAATGTGCTCCAATTAAACAAGAAACCAACTTCCAAATGGAAAAACATAAAAACAGGTAAAACAATTCAAGAGATGCCAAGAATATCTCCGAGATACCTGAGCAGCTGGCTTAGTGAACCAATGTGCCTGCGTTGCAGATGAGAGGGCTCCTTGAGAGTATTCTGCAAGATGAAAATGGCATAAAGCCAGATGCCTTTAAAAAAATTCAGGAAATTAGACAAGTGCAGGGGACAGTTTGGGAATGAATTAAAAATAAGAACATGGAGCTCTTTCCTTTTGCAGCCATCACTGAAGTGGGAGTGACCAAAATGAAGTTTAGTATATATGGGGTTTCACCACTTTGGCCAGGCTGGTCTCAAACTCCTGACCTCGAGTGATCCGCCCGCCTTGGCCTTCAAAATGCTGGGATTACAGGCACGAACACTACACCTGGCTTAATTATTTGTCTATCAAAAGTTATTTGTAATTTCTAACATTTTCAGAACACAAAGGAAAATACTTTTTTAAAGACCTTGATCAAGATGGTTAAGGGGATCAGTAGTAATGGCATCACCCCAATTTGGATCCCAGGGGTGAAATCAGTCAGTAGACCAGATGGAGGGTAGTGGACCAAAGAAAATGTAAAGGCTGATCCCTTCTTTCATGTTTTGCCCTTCTTACAGCTTCCTTTGAGGAACAAAAATCATTGTTTCCTGAACATTTGATCAGAAGGAAAAAGAAAAACTGAAATTAGTGAAGTCAGTGAAGTCTTCAGTCCCATCCTGAATCATTTTTACCCTCTGTTCAGGGACAGGTCTAGAACGAGTGAGCACAAAACTGAAGAGTGTGCCAAAAATCTCAGCAATCAAGATAACATTTGAACTCCATTTTTGAAAAAAATAAAAACACCCACGAAACATACATGATGAATAAAACATCGAAATTTTAGATAAACACAGGATATCAGGAATGAGTGTGGCGGCTCACCCACCCAAAGTGTAATCCCAGCACTTTGGGAAACTAAGACAGGAGAATTGCTTGAAGCAAAGAGTTAGAGACCAGCCTGTGCAACATAGCAGGTCTTCATCTCTAAAACAAAATAATTAGCCAGGCATGGTGATGAATGCCTGTCGTCTAAGCTACCGGGGAGGCTGAAGTGGGAGAATCACTTGAGCTTAGGAGTTGAAGGCTACAGTCAGTTATGATCACCACTGCATTCTAGCCTGGGCAACAGGAAGACCCTGTTGAAAGGAAGAGAGAGGGCCGGGCACGGAGACTCATACCTGTAATCCCAGCACCGAGGCGGATAGATCACTTGAGGTCAGGCTTTGAAAACAAGCCTGGCCAACATGGTGAAACCCTGTCTCTACTAAAAATACAAAAGTTAGCCAGGCGTGATGTGCGTGCCTGCAGTCCCAGCTACTCAGGAGACTGAGGCAGGAGAATCTCTCGAACTCAGGCAAATGAGGTTGCAGTGAGCCGAGGTTGCAGTGAGCCGAGATTGCACCACTGCACACTGGCCTGGGCAACAGAGCAAGACTCTGTCTCATAAATAAATAAATAAATAAATAAATAAATAAATAAATAAATGGAAGAGGAAGGAAGGAAGGAGGGAGGGAGGAGGGAGGGAAGGAAGGAAGGAAGGAAGGAAGGAAGGAAAGAAAATTAGTTAAACCATGTTAGAGCCTTTGGCGAAAGGAAAAATCACTCATTTGAAACCCATCGGTAACAAGAGCCTTGTCTAGGCATATTGGCGCCTAAGTTTCAGCCCTCTATTTCCTCCCTTCATTCTCACCTCCCAAAATGACCTCATTCCCTAAACTCCATGTCTGTAGCCCATTTTCCATTCTTGGCTTCCACTTGCCAACGTGTTCTTGGAAAGAACACCAGATTCTAGCCCTGGCTTCTTTTACGTCTAAGTTCTCATTTCACTATAAATCATACTATTGGATTCTAAGGAAAAGGAAGATAGCAACATGGAGGAAGGAATTACAATCTGAATTTAAAGAAATTAAGTCTTTCTTGGTAAAGGAACGAGCTGTAATTAATGCCAGGCTACTTACTGAAGAGAAGGATGCTAAAGAAAAACTCACTGAAAACCAAAGACAAATTTCAGACCACTCATCCACACTACAGAATCTCTTAAATGAAGTAACAGAGAAGTGTTTTCAGGCAGACCTGGATGTGTTGATAGGTGTTGAGAACATCTACAACACATGACAACTTGAAAACCCCTGCAGTCTTCTTATACGACTCAAAGAAGGAGAGTTTGAGTCTCCCTCCACATTATTTTGGCCTGCAAAAAATGATAAGTACTTTTCAGGATTTGACACTAGATCCAGAAACAGCCCACCCTAGTCTTATTATCTCAAGAGATAGAAAAAGTGTGATATTTAGAATGATGAACCCACACTTCATTGATAATCTCCAGTCATTTAGTTTTTATCCAGCTGTCCGAAGCTGTGAGGGATTTGATGCTGGGAGACACTTTTGGCAAGTAGAAGTTGAGAGGCAAAGTACATGCTTCGTTGGTGGGCGTAAAGAAACATTTCCCAGAGATGGTCTTACATCACCAACTCCACAGATGGGGTGCTGGCAAATTCAGCCATTCTGTAGTCCATGCAGTACAAGGAATACAGAAGTCCTGCAAATTGGTGTTTTTCTGGACTATGAGTTGGGAGAGGGTTCATCTTATAATTTAGAAACTGTTTGGGTGAGGGAGAAGGGACAAGATGGAGGAAGGTGAACAAGATGGAGCAGTCCCTGTTGTTTCCGGGTTCTTCATCACAGATTTTCCCGCACCCGGGAAAAATTCCCGTACCCGGGGGAAGAACCAAATCAACTGAGCATGCGCAGAGTGACGTCAAGCCGGGGGGGGGGGGACACCGAAATTCAAGAAGCCACTCCTACACACAGGCCCCAAACTCCTCCCCTTCCAGCTCCCAGGCATAAAAGTCCGGGGCCGGTAAGCGCCAGCGTGACTTCTTGGGCCCCCGCGTTTGTGGAGCGGGGAACCTCACGGAGAGCACGACTTCCCTGGCCCTATACCTGAGGACCGGAGAACCTCGCCTGAGAGTGTGTGCATATTTGCAATAAAGGGCTGCCGCTTTCTTGTGTACTTTGGCCTCATGTTTAATTATTTAGCTCTCCTAAATTAAGTATTAAATTAAGGCAATTATTAAATTAAATTAAGACAGAAACCAGATCCTATGTGTACATTTTCACTGATAAGTTTACAGAAAAGCTTATGCCTTATTTCTCTATTGCACCTTCTTCACAAGCTGTTACAATCATATTGTCATAGGCCAGTGAGGAACTACTTAGAGCACCCTTTGTATGTAGCTATCTTTTCTTCCTCTGTTTTTGGAGGGCATTTGTAATAAAGCTTCTGAGTCCATGTTTATGTTTGACTGCTGATATTTTTGGAGGACTCACTCTTCTCTCTTCCCTTCTGCCCTCCCTGGACAAGCTGATGAGAAAGCCTGGGTGCTCCCTCTGTTGGTGCAGGTGGGAGGTTCAGACCTAGCAAGTCCCTGGTAGTGCAGGACCCTTTCAGCAGCCCCACCCATGACCACCATCACAGCCCCAAACCAGTCTCCCTTCCCTGCTCTCTCAAGTCACTTCTGCATCAACTCTGTAGACACCCTTCTTTCCTCATAAACCTCATTACAAGAGTAAGAGGCCATTTCACACAGTCTTGGAGTGTGTGGCATCAGCAGTCTCAACACTGAACCAGTTGTCAGGCAGGGTCCACCCTATCTATGCAAACGGACTCTTTCAATGGCCATTGTGAGCAGGATTATCCAGATGTTGGCTGCCACCTTCAGGGAATTGCTGTTTTAGCTTTGCTTTGTCACTGGCTCTGTGCCCCATGACAAGCCTGAACTTTCAGCTCAGCTGCTTTGTGCTGCTTTTACTGAGTTTGGCTGAGACTCTTTGAAAGAATTCTCTGACCTAGATCAGTAATTTAGATAATATTTTGCTATTTAAGTATAGGAACATGGACTCAGGTCCCTTTTAATGTCTCCCTGAGTCATGCATCTCAGTCCAGACATACTGCTATATCTTTTATAATTTAAAAAACAGATCCTCGTGTACACTTCCACTGATAAGTTTACAGAAAAGTTTATGCCTTATTTCTCTATTGAACCTTCTTCACAAGCTGTTACGATCAGTATTGTCATAGACAATAATCACGTTAAATTATTATGTATTGTCAAAGCATAATCACATGAAAAGGAACAGCCCATAAAGTGTATTGAATGTCTACAAAACAAACAAACAAACAAACAAAACAATGGACATGAACATCAGGGAGACAGGGAATAAAAAGAAAAATAAAACTGAATTACAGATTCAAGGAGAGGAACAACAACAACAACAAAAACTGGAAGAGAAGTTCCTAATTTGCAATTTCCTGTTGAATATGCAAAATTTACCAAAAGAATCTGTGAAGGGGTGGCCTGCCCCTCCACACCTGTGGGTGTTTCTCGTTAGGTGGAACGAGAGACTTGAGAAAAGAAATGAGACACAGAGACAAAGTATAGAGAAAGAAAAAGTGGGCCCAGGGGACCGGCGCTCAGCATACAGAGGACCCACGCTGGCACCGGTCTCTGAGTTCCCTCAGTATTTATTGATCATTATCTTTACCATCTTAGAAAAAGGGAAGTGACAGGATAATAGGATCATAGTAGGGAGAAGGTCAGCATAAGACATATGAATAAAGATCTCTGCGACATAAGTTTAAGGAAAAGTGCTGTCCCTTGATATGCACATGTAAACATCTCTATAAACCTTTTTAGTGTATAAAGAGCAGCACTGTGCTAGCAAGTCCCACCTTTTGCCCTAAGGTGGTTTTCTCCTTTCTCAGTAAACAGAACATACAACTGGGTTTTACACCGAGATGTTCCATTGCCCAGGGACGGGCAGGAGACAGAGGCTTTTCTCTCTCAACTGCCAACAGGCCTTCTTTCCTCTTATACTAGTCCTCCTCAGCACAGACCCTTCACGGGTGTCAGGCTGGGGGACGATCAGGTCTTTCCCTTCCCACGAGGCCATATTTCAGACTTTCACATGGGGAGAAACCTTGGACAACACCTAGCTTTCCTAGGCAGAGGTCCCTGTGACCTTTGGCAGTGCATGTGTCCCTGGGTACTTAAGAGAATGGTGATGACTTTTAACCAGCATACTGCCTTCAGGCAATTGTTTAACAAAGCACACCCTGCACAGCCCAAAATCCATTAAACCTTGAGTCACCACAGCACATGTCTCTTTCAAGGACAAGGTTGGGGGTAGGGTCACAGATTAATAGCATCTCAAATACAGAACAAAATGGAGTCTCTTATATCTACTTCTTTCTACATAGACACAGTAACAGTCTGATCTTTCTTTTCCCCACAATCTGTATGACACAAAAGATGAAAAGGTGCCAGTTGACTTTTCTGTTTCTGTAACCTGGATGGTGATTGAACTTCAACATCTGCTGAAATGCATCAATTGGAAAACCTTCACGGACTTAATCCTTTGCCTCCAATTAGGTAACCAGGTATTGCTCTGCTTTTAAATGAAGAGTCCTCTATTACCTCAGTGACATTACTAATCATAAAATGAAGGCAAAAAAGGTATCCCATGTCTTAACTATAAGAATCACTGCCGCCGGGCGCGGTGGCTCAAGCCTGTAATCCCAGCACTTTGGGAGGCCGAGACGGGCGGATCACGAGGTCAGGAGATCGAGACCATCCTGGCTAACACGGTGAAACCCCGTCTCTACTAAAAAATCCAAAAAACTAGCCGGGCGAGGTGGCGGGCGTCTGTGTTCCAGCTACTTGGGAGCCTGAGGCAGGAGAATGGCGTAAACCCGGAAGGCGGAGCTTGCAGTGAGCTGAGATCCGGCCACTGTACTCCAGTCTGGGCCACAGAGCCAGACTCCTTCTCAAAAAAAAAAAAAAAAAAAAAAAAAAAAAAAAAAAAGAATCACTGCCTTTCCTAAATTTTCCATGGTGTGTTTCTAGATTCTAACATAAGCTGTGACTGACTGATGTAAGTTCAGGGGGAACTCTAATTTGTGACCAATTGTTAGTGTGTCTCACCTCCAAACTGGTGCCTGTTCTATAGAGCACATAGTGGAAAAATTGTATCCTGTGCCATATACGAGCTCATTTGGTGGTCACTCGTGTGAAGCAAGGAGTCACTATTTGGAGATTTAGCATTATTTGAAAATTACAATTACTTATGTTAATCCATTTTGTTCTGATTTGAGAGAATACCTGAGATTTGGTAATTTATAAAGAAGAGAAATTAATTTCTCACAGTTCTGGAAATTGGGAGGCTCAAGATCAAGGCAGTGACAGGTTTGGTGTCTGGCGAGTGCCTGGTCTCTGCTTCCAAGATGGTGCCTTCAATGCTGCAGCCTCTGGAGGGAGAAACACTGTTCATCATATGGCTAAAGAGCAGACACTGAGTTGCTGAGTGCAGTGGCTCATACCTGTAATCCCAGCACTTTGGGAGGCCTAGGTAGGCAGATCACTTGAGGCCAGGAGTTGAAGACCAGCTTAGCCAACATGGCAAAACCCTATCTCTACTAAAAGTACAAAACTTAGCTGGGCATGATGGCATGCAGCTGTAGTCTTACCTACTCAGGAGGCTGAAGTGGGAGGATCATTTGAACCCCAGAAGCAGAGATGGCAGAGCTGAGATTGTGTCATTGCACTCCAGCCTGGGTGACTGAGAAAGACTCCGTCTCAAAGAAAAGAAAGAGAGAGCAGAGTGAAGGCATATACCCTCAAAAGCTCTTTTTTAGCCTAGCATGAATCCATGAGGGGGAGCTCTTGAGACCTAAACACCTGTCATTAGGTTCCACCTCTCAGTGGAATCACATGAGTGATTGTTTATAACACATGAGGTTTGTGGAGACAAACATTTAAACGATAGCTATTGAGGCTCACACTCATAAGAGCAGATGGCTAATTAGGACCCTAGAAATATCTTTGCTTTCTGCTGCTGTCTAGGTCTTTGTTACAACAAAGATTCTAATCCTCAGAATTATAGGGAGATAGCTGGGAACAGTATCTCACACCTGTAATGATCGCTTGAGCTCCGGAGCTTGACACCAGCCTGGGCAACATAATGTGACCTTGTTTCAAACAAAAGAAAAGACAAGAAAAGAAAGAAAAGAAAAAGAAAGAAGAAAAAGAATTATGGGGAGAAACCAGTGACCCCTGTGGCTCACTGAAGTGGTCAATTTCAACCAAACTTAAAACCAGGGTTCCTAAACTCTGTAACCCTCCAGTGCCCATAGAACTGTGATGGTACTAATAGAAGGTTTTCTGCAGTCAGAAACTTCAAAACATAATAACATGAAAAGGAACAGCCCCTAAAGTGTATTGCTTGTCAACCAAAAAAAAAAAAAAAAAAATGAAAAACAATGGACATGAAAAGTCAGGGATATAGGGAAGAAAGAGGAAGAAAAATAACACCAAATTATAGATTCAAGGAGAGGACCAAACAACAACAACAACAACAAAACCACCAAACAAAAACAAAACAAAAAAACTGGAGGAAAATTCCTAATTTGCAACTTCAAGTTGAAAATGCAAAATTGCTGGGCTCGGTGGCTCACACTTGTAATCCCAGCACTTTGGGAGGCCGAGACGGGCGGATCACGAGGTCAGGAGATCAAGACCATCCTGGCTAACACGGTGAAACCCCGTCTCTACTAAAAAACACAAAAAACTGGCCAGGCGAAGTGGCGGGCGCCTGTAGTCCCAGCTACTCGGGAGGCTGAGGCAGGAGAATGGCGTAAACCCGGGAGGCGGAGCTTGCAGTGAGCTGAGATCCAGCCACTGCACTCCAGCCTGGGCGACAGAGGGAGACTCCGTCTCAAAAAAAAAAAAAAAAAAAAGAAAATGCAAAATTTACCAAAAACAATCTAAAGAACACAAAGATTAAAAGGTGCTGGTTGACTTTTCTGTCTCTGTAACCTGGATGATGATTGAACCTAAGCATCTGTTGATATGCATCATTGGAAAATCTTTATAGACTTTATTATTTCCCTCTAATTAGTTTACCAGGAGTCCCTCTGATTTTAAATGAAGAATCCTCTATTACCTTAGTGATGTTACTGAATATAAAATGGAGGTAAAAGAGGTATCCTTTATCTTAACTATGAAAATCACTGGTTTCCCTAAATTTTCCATGGTGAGAACACACACTGGGATGAAATAGTAAAGAGAAAAGAGAAATACAATAAGTAATAAATGCAAATTAAATTACATCATCTGCATTTTCAAATTAGCTTTACAAAATGGGATCCATGGATGTTCCTGACCCCAGTGAAAAATGATATGATTAAATATTAGTTAAAATAGATACTCAAGATTTGAAACCCATGATGCAAGACCTAGGAGTGATTATCTCACTATTTCTGGGTTCAACCCCAATTTTGTGTGTTCTTATGCTTTGAAAGAAATATGACATCTCAGAGTGAATTGATGACAGCTTTAATGGGGTGATCTCTCCCAATGTTATTGACATGACTTACTCTATCCAATCAGCAAATGGTAAATATCTGGCTACTACAGATTTGGCCAGGTTTATTAAGGCTTATTTCGACAACTTCCTGGCCATGCTTTCCCTTTGCCTCAAAGGAATATTATGCATCTCTACCCACCAATCATGGTAATTTGAAAAAACTAGCTGGGTATGGTGACGTGTGCCTGTAGTCCTGGCTATTTGGAAGGTTGAGGCTGGAGGATCCCTTGAGCTCAGGAGTTCCAGGTTACAGTGAACCATGACTGCCCACTGCACTACAAGGTGACAGAGCAACATCCTGAGTCCAAAAAAAATATGAAATTTTAAAATCCAGCCCACTGGGCTCAGTAGCTCATGCCTGTAATCCCAGCACTTTGGGAGGTCGAGGTGGGCAGATCACCTGAGGTCAGGAGTTCGAGATCTGCCTGGCCAACATGGTGAAACTGCGTCTCTACTAAAAATACAAAAATTAGCTGGGTGTGGTGGCGGGCTCCTGTAATCCCAGCTACTCGGGAGGCCGAGGCAGGAGAATCGCTTGAACCCGGGAGGCGGAGGTGACAGCGAGCGAAGATCCTGCCATTGCACTCCAGCCTGGGGGACAAGAGCGAAACTCCATCTCAAACAAACAAACAAACACAACCCAGCCCTTGCCCTTGTGTTCCACCCAGCGCATCATGTGTCGCTCCCGCAGTTCCCACCCCATCATGACCATCATGCATGAACCCGGTGACCTGGCAGAGCTCAGGTTCTAAGATCTTCACTTTCGACCACTCCCGGAGCCCGCAGAGGCCCCAGCCTCACCCCAGCGCCTCTCAAGGGCACCGAATGGGGAGCTGCAGAGTCCTCTACCCTCCAGGGGTCGGGTGCCAGCTGCCAGTAAAGGAACTGAACCCCGCTAAAGAGGCTTCTCTTTCTCCTGCTCACTTCATCTTCTGCCCGATCCCATAGCTGGAGTGTGCCGGCGCCCCTAGTTCTGGAGGACGCCCCCACCCCTTCGCGCCCATCCTCAAGTCTTTAATCTGACTTGGGAGCCCTGGGACTCCGCGCTGGACCTCAGCACTTTTCTCCAGCACCACCGGGCCGACTTCTAACCCTGACTCCCCGCAATCCCCCAAAAGAATCAGAAAAACCAAAGAAAACACCAGGCGTATCTGGTGCTGGAGAGCGTATTTCAATCTGGGACTGCCCAGGGAACTCAGACTCAACATTAGAGCAGAGAGGCCAGCTGCTGCTTGTGGGGAGATCAAGTAACAGAAGACTGAGGCACAGACGCTACAGGGCTACGCTGGGTGGGAAAAACCCAGAGAACGTCGTTAATTTATTTCTCATTGCTCCTAGTTAATATTTACTTGTATTCCCATATGTCTGCCTAGGTGATGGAGGAGTGTGTGTAATATTTGTTTTAACTTATGCAAGGGTGTGAGATGTCGCCCCTGCTGTAAATGGAGACCTCTCAGTATTTGAGCTTTGTGGGACTGGTGGAAGGGGGACACTTGGAACTACAGCAGAGTAGGAGAAGAAAAGGGGAGGACTCCAGTTAAGGAGGCCTTCCTGGCTGGAATCAAGTCTAGTGGTGGTGAGGCAGGAAAATAGAGTCTGGAGGCAGGGAACATAAGGCCAATTCACACTTCAGCTATAACAGGAAATATACTCTCCATAAGGCGTAGACTGTAAATGACTTTGTAATTTTACTTCATTCCCTCCATTTACATAGGATGTACCCCAAGTAACCAATGGAATCCTCTAGGGGCTATTTAAACTCCCGAAAATTCTGTTAACAGGGCCTTTGAGCCCCTATGTTCAGACCTGCTCCCACACTGCAAAGGGTGCTTTCATTTTCAAGAAAACCCTTCATTCTTTCCTTGCTTTGTGCGTTTTGTCCAATTCTTCGTTCAACACGCCAAGAACCTGAACACTCTCCACCGTTAACAGTGGGTTGAAGGTTTAGGAATGACACTCCGTCCTCCAGGATCTCCACTCCGTCCACTGTGGGAGGCATCTGCGGACCTCAGGAAAGATCTTCTGGGTCTTCTGGAATTTGCCCTTAGTGGGCAGCTGCAGGGTTAGGGGTTGGAGGGCTGTCACCTGGCGGCTGTCAAGATCACCTGGTATGTTTTGTGAATACAGAGAAACTTGAAATACTGTCCAAAAATTAAAAAGTAAACTAAAATAAACCAAAACATACAACTGGGGACATTTCAAGGGACTTCAGGGACTCCACAAAAGGAAAAGGAACAAAGACCAAATGTGTTTCTTATATCCCACACAGAGACTGACAACATACCAGATTCACCACACGGACTTTAATTTAAACTACATGCTCCCGGGTGAACTGGCTACAATAGGAGCTTTGACGCTGCTCATAGCCCCATTCCCTCTACCACAACTACAGAGCTACCACCTCCAGAAGAGCAGGGAGGAGCCAGTGGGTTTTCTCCTGGGAGGCTGGCTGCTGCATGAGACTGCCCAGTAGGAGAGCTGCCTGAGAGTGTGACAATCCAGAAAACACAGTCGAGGACAACTCTGGAAATAAGCCTCTTAGGGGGGCAAACGGTATTACAACAATTGCAGAAAGAGCCTGACAAGATTTCTTAGTACAGGGGCCCCAATCCCTGGCCGCAGACTGGGACCTGATGGTGGCCTGTTAAGAACTGGGCTACCCAGCAGGAGGTGAGCCTGGAGAGTGAGCTTTATTACCTGAGCTCCACCTCCTGGAAGATCAGCAATGGTATTAGATTCTCATAGGAGCTCCAACCCTATTTTGTTTTTTTGGTTTTCTTTTAGTTGTTTATTTTGTTCTTTATCTTCACTTGATTGATCTCTTCTTTGCTTCTTTTTGTTTTTTTTTTCTGTTTATTTTATTTTATTTTTGTTGTTGTTGTTTTGCCCAGACTGGAGTGCAGTGGCACAATCTTAGCTCACTGCAACCTCTGCCTCCCGGGTTCAAGCAATTCTCCTGCTTCGGACTCCTGAATAGCTGGAAGTACAGGAATGCACTTCCATGTCCAGCTTACTTTTTTAGTAGAGGCGGGGTTTCACCATGTTGTCCAGGCTGGTCTTGAACTCCTGACCTCAAGTGATCTGCCCACCTCGGCCTCCCAAAGTGCTGGGATTACAGGCATGAGCCACCACACCCGGCCTCCCCAACCCTATTTTGAACTGCACATATGAAGGATCTAGGTTGTGTGCTTTTTGTGAGAATCTAATGCCTGATATGAGCTGGAAGAGTTTCATCTCAAAACCATTCCACCCACTGCATGTCTGTGGAAAAATTATCTTCCATGAAACCAGTTCCTGATGCCAAAAAGGCTGGGGGGACCATTGCTTTAGCAAAGCTGCAGTTGAAAAAATGAAGGCTTTTCAAAATATTCAATCAAACCAGAAAGCAGATCCTTGATTAAATTTGAGAGATCTTTTCAGTGCAGTGATAGGAGGTGGAAATGAAGGAAAATGAGTCAAATCTTTCAGACCCCAGTTCAGAAGATGCAATCAGAGAACAAGATAGAATTACCTTTCACTTTCCCTATGCTGACTGCATAAAGGAAAGAAAACTCCCTGCAGGGTTATAAGACTAAATTGGTCCTGAGGTCACCATACTGGTGAACAAGAAGTGGGGACTATGTTGTGTCTTTTGACCTGGATCGAGGAAGACACATCAGCTCTACAAGGACAGAAAAAGCTGACAATCCCCAGTGAACATCTGACAGGTGAATACAGGGCAGCTCCTTGCCCCATACCAAGTCTCTACTGGGAGCAGAATATCTGAGTGAGGATTGCACCAGGAGGCTCAGGTGAGCTACACTCAGTAAAGGTCCTGCAGCCTTTGGCTGGACCTAATCTGGGGAAAATAACCACATTGGAAAGAACCTTGGGAAGCTCATGTATTTTACTTTTTAAGCATCAGTTTTGTTTTTTAGATATTTTAATATACATCTAAAATTATACATATTTATGATTCAATATTTTCTCATATTAATTTGCATATTTATATGTACACATACAGAAATATATATAATTACATAGCTTACATATGTAATTACAATTTTATTATGTTATCACATGAACATATACATACCTGACACATGGCTGGCACCATGGCTAAAATCCCAGCATTTTGGGAGGTCAAAGCAGGAGGATCGCTTGAGGCCAGGAGTTCCAGACCAGCTTGGCCAACATAGTGAGACCCCCATCTTTACAAAAAATAAAATACAGTTTTTTATATTTACTTATATTTTTATATTTTTATATATTTTATATTTACTTAAAATTTTATTATAGTAGCATATACATACCCTATACATATACCTATATATTTCACTCTTTACTCTGATATGTTATATGAGGAAGTTCTTTTGTATGTTGTATGAAAATCACAGATTTTGATTTCTCAAAAGGGGCCTAATGCTCTTTTGCCCTAATAACATCTAACAATGTCTGAGATGTTCTGCATAATCAGCTGTCTACCATTAAACAGTCAACAGAAGTATGAGAAACACAAACCATTCTTGAAATATCTTGAATCCCGTGCCAAACCAAATCCTATTTTTTAAAAAAAATGTTTTCCAGGCTGAACTCAATGGCTCAGGATTGTAATCCTAGTACTGTGGGAGACCTAGGCAGGAAGATTGCTTGAGGTCAGGAGTTTGAGGCTACAGTGAGCTACGATCTTGCCACTGCACTTCTGTACTTCAATCTCAAAAAAAAAAAAGAAAAGGAAAGGAAAACAAAACAAATTTTCCAGAAGATATGTCTTTATTGGTGTTTACACAAAACAAAGGGAAATTGAGGTTGATTGTCCTTGTTTTCATGTGACCACTACAGGGTGAAGAGGGGGATCACGGAACCAGCCCCAGATGACTCAGGTAATCTGAGACCAGGCCTGGGATCCACACACCGGACACACACCGGACACACAAGCACAATGCCTGGTCTCATTCCTTCCTCAATCCCAATTTAAACTAATTTGGCAGTTTCATGAGATTAAAAAGAGTGCAGACAGGAAAGGAGATGGGATTGGCAGAGGAAGGAAAATTGATTAAGATTAGGGACAATTGTGAGGGAGAAGAGAAAAGGAGACAGAATCTGAGAGCTGTGAGACAGATTGAAAGGGGGCAGGTGGCTCAAAGAAAACAGTAAGAGAAATTAGCTTTCTGCATTGAGGTATTGATACGCTGAAAAGTGATTAGCTTTTTGAAGGAAACATTTTGTTTATTTTTTTGAGACAGGATCTCATTCTGTTGTCCAGAACGCGGGGCAGTGGCGCCATCCTGGCTCACTGCAACCTCTGTTCTCTGGTTCCAAGCGATTTTCCCACCTCAGCCTCCGGAGTAGCTGAGACCACAGGGACAGGCCACCACACCTGGCTAATTTTTGTATTTTTTGTAGAGATGGGGTTTCACCATGTTGGCCTGGCTGATCTCAAACTCCAGAGCTCAAGTGATTGGCCCGCGTCAGCTTACCAAAGTGGTGGGATTACAGGCATGAGCTTCAGCCTGGCTACGAAAGGAAGCTTTTAAATTGTAGAGTATTTCATACATCCGTAATAGTAGAGAGAACAGTATGAAGAACCTACGAATAAAAAGAAACCAATTTCTATCATTTGAATTAACAATCTTTATAACCCCACCAGCTTCTCCTGCCAATGGAGCAAATTCCCAGACATCGTATAATTTTATCTGTACTTTATATTTCACCTTATAATTCATTATTTCCTAAAATACATTATTTCAATTATAGTGTTACTATAAGTTTTAATAAGCTGTTCAGTGTGAATTATTATTATTATTATTTTTTTGAGACGGAGACTTGCTCTGTCACCCAGGCTGGAGTGCAGTGGCCGGATCTCAGCTCACTGCAAGCTCCTCCTCTCGGGTTCACGCCTTTCTCCTGCCTCAGCCTCCCGAGTAGCTGGGACTACAGGCACCCGCCACTTCGCCCGGCTAGTCTTTTGTATTTTTTTAGTAGAGACGGGGTTTCACCGTGTTAGCCAGGATGGTCTCGATCTCCTGACCTCATGATCCGCCCGTCTCGGCCTCCCAAAGTGCTGGAATTACAGGCTTGAGCCACCGCGCCCGGCCTTCAGTGTGAATTATAACCACATTTTTCTCCCACCAGTTACAAATAACATTCAGTAAATTAAAACGGAAACTGGAATCCTATTCTCTTAGGGTGGAGCAGGGAGTGCCCTCAGCCCGGCACAGGTAGGGGTGGGTGGCAGAAGAGCAAACCAAACAGCTGAGGTTCCTTGAGAATGAAAACTTCTCACAGAATACAAAGTGCTCCCGAGGCCTAGGCGTCCCAAGAGCCCTGCGGTGCTTCCCGCAGCGGGCTAGGCGACACCTCCAGTAAGTCTGTACTGAAGTCAGGGCAGCAGAGCAGTGATTGTGCGCGCAGCACCACCTCTGGGCTTCAACTTCCGGGTGAGATCGTGGAGGTCGAACATGACGTTGGAGACCAGGTGCAGCGCCAGGTACCACAGTGGATGGAAGGATGTGCCCTGGGGTTGGGTAGCTATCCTCTTGAGAGGTGAAGCCAGCTGGACTTCCTGGGTCCAGTCCGGACTTGGAGAACTTTTCTGTCTAGCTAAAGGATTGTGAACACACCAATCAGCACTCTGTAAAAACACACCAATAAGTGCTCTGTGTCTAGCTAAAGGTTTGTTTTTTTTTTTTTTTTTTTTTGAGACGGAGTCTCGCTCTGTTGCCCAGGCTGGAGTGCAGTGGCCGGATCTCAGCTCACTGCAAGCTCCGCCTCCTGGGTTCACGCCATTCTCCCGCCTCAGCCTCCTGAGTAGCTGGGACCACAGGCGCCCGCCACCTCGCCCGGCTAATTTTTTGTATTTTTTAGTAGAGACGGGGTTTCACCGTATTAGCCAGCATGGTCTCGATCTCCTGACCTCGTGATCCGCCCATCTCGGCCTCCCAAAGTGCTGGGATTACAGGCTTGAGCCACCGCGCCCGGCCCAGCTAAAGGTTTGTAAACACACCAATCAGCCCTCTGTAAAATGGACCAATCAGCAGGATGTGGGCGGGGCCAAAATAAGAGAATAAAAGCTGGCCACTCAAGCCAGCAGAGGCAACCACTTGCATTACCTTCCACACTGTGGAAGCTTTGTTCTTTTGCTCGTCACAATAAATCTTGCTGCTGCTCACTCTTTGGGTCTGCACTACCTTTAGGAGCTGTAACACTCACCACAAGCGTCTGCAGCTTCATTCCTAAAGTCAGCAAGACCACGAACCCACCAGGAGGAACAAACAACTCCGGACGTGCCACCTTTACGAGCTGTAACACTCACTAGGAAGGTCTGCGGCTTCACTCCTGAAGTCAGCCAGACCACGAACCCACCAGAAGGAAGAAACTCCGGACACATCTGAACATTGCAAGGAACAAACTCCGGACACACCATCTTTAAGAGCTGTCACACTCACCATGAATAAGGTCCGTGACTTCATTCTTGAAGTCAGCGAGACCAAGAACCCACTGGGAGGAACCAATTCCGGACACGCTTTTTCCCCAGACCCAGCACCTGGAGAGCCATCCCTGCAGGGTGGGCTGAGCGAGCACTGCGTTCCTGGCGCAGGGCTTCAGGTCTCCCTGACAGACCTTACGCTAAACTGCAGTCTCTTTGCATAGAGATCCAACGAGGAGCATACTGGTCCAACAGCGGTCGCTTCACCAGTCCTGGGAATCGTTTTCTCCTCATGCCCTGTCAGTCGTTCATGCAGCCCAGGGAGGAATTTTAGTAGCAACACTCCGGATTCATACCACTGAAATTACCAGGCAACTCCAACTCAGAAGGACCACCAGGAAAAGGCAAGAAGAGAATCACCATCAGGTCCCAGTCCCTTTTTGTGACAAGTACTAGAGGGTTTGGGTCTGCATGGGCTGTCTCCCGCTGGGCTCACCTGCCCTATTGAGCAGGCTGCCTCAAGGAAGAAGCTCACAGGGGAAATCTGACCTCTGAAACAGCAAGTATAAAATGCTTTAAATAAGCCAAAACTAAACTAAGAGTTATGTTAACTAAAAATACATGGATGCTACCGAAGATAGTCGAATATTAGAGGAAGAGATTAAACTCTGATTTTGAGCACTTTATACTCTATTTAGAAAATGAGTAAGATGCAGTTCTGAAAACCCGAAAATACAAAGAATAGGATATGATACACACACTAGATGAAAAAGAAACTTTCAGACCATATTATCTTAAAGCTCTAATAAGTGAGATAGCAAACTATTCACTGAAATAGACAACCAGTAATTGATATAAGGGTATGTATCAATAACATGTTTTAAGATAAAAAACTTCATGAGCTTTTCCATTTTAACTAAGGAATGATGGTTCTAGACTTCTGCCACAACATTATGGTCCACAAAAGATTCTTCATTTTACATAGATTTCACTCTAGGTCCTGAAACAGCACGTCATAATCTTGTATCTCTGAAGATAGAATACAGTGAGATTTGGAAAGACACCACAAAAACTCATGATCCAAAAAAGATTAAGGCTGGTATTACTAGCAAGAAGAGAGAGACAAAAATCAAACGGGACAGATATAATAGAGTTGTTTGTTAGAATTGTCTTCCCAGGAGATGGAAAAAGACACCATCACAATAGGATTTATGCTTTACTATTCAGCTATCGAAATGTAATAACTTTGCTGAAGTCATTACAGTAGGTAGAGCGGCAAACGTTCTTCTATCAAAAGTAAAACCCGGTAATATTAGGATTTTTCTGGACAATGAAGTGGGTGACATTTAATCTTATAACTTGAATGCCAGGTCTCATATCTTTTCTTCAAGTGATATTTTTATGAAACTACTTAGGCTGTGTTTCACACCGGGTATGATTTGCAACCTCTTGTAACCTATACGGCAATAGACTATGAAGGATGAATTATTTGAAAACTATTTTGTATTTTTATTTAGGTGAGGAGATCTACAATTCTGAATTCTGTGTTTACCACTTATAAGCAGAGAAAAGGTTTTCCTCTTCCATTATTTTAGCAGCTGTCAATAAAATAGTATTAGAAATGCATACTCTTCAGAGATGTAATGGGAGTAAATTATAAAGTATTTTTGATAGTCTAAGATGAAAGATGTTATTACTTACACAGTCATCAATGCATTCCACATTATGAATTAAAATTCCACATTATGAATTTTATCAAAATTACATAGAAAATTATTAGTTCAGTCCAGCAACAAGTCTAATATAAAAACGAAAATCTCCTGGGTCATGCTATCCTATGCCAAATTCCTGTTAAACAGAGGGATGATTTATTCCAGTGACCTTGCTGTTTCTCCATAATTGTAATATGTCTAATGTTAGACATTTCAAATTAACATTCTATTAGGTAAACCGAGAATTTAGGTCTCTCACACCACGCAGACACATACTCTATCTTTACCCACAAAATCCAAATATGGTAATGTAACTGGATTAATATGTTCATATGACTATATAATTGTTCACAACTGAGCCACTTAGGTACTATAATTTGATACACAAATTTTGTTTTACTGTGATTAAAATTGCCTGATACTTTACTTGCTGCATTTTCTGTTTATCTCTTTCAGCCCCATAGCTGCTAATCTCTAAAGTTCCTCTCTAAACTCCACATGGAATTTGTTGATTTTATTCATTTTCTTTGTAGCGCTCAATCTCCTGAAGCCCTCTATCACCTTAGCATGAACTGAAATTTGATGATATGATGCACGGCTGTCATCTGAGGTCTTTCATGTTTCCATTACCCTAAGCATCAACTGTTATTTTTTGTCTTATGTCCAGAGGTTTTAAGTCTATTGTTGTCTGAGTCCCTTGTTTCCCTTCTTAGTTTTTCCCTTCTTTTGGTGAGCATATCACCAGGTAGTTCCCTGAGAAAGGGGACTTGGAAGATGTGCCAGTCATTTCCCTGTGTGCTGTGAGATGTGGGAATGTGTGCTAGGCTCAGCATCACATCTGGAAGAGGGTCAAGAACATTTGTGAAGGCCACACATGCCTGAGACCAGAGTTCAGAGTGCCTGACCACGACTCATACTCAATCAGAACATCAGAGAACACGAGCTTCCCCAACTCCCAAAACCACACGAACAGGAGTTGAGTAAAAATAACAGTAGAATCCAGTTTGAGAAATGAAAGAGACATATCACGAGGGGAATCTGAAGCCTTGAATGCACTAAGGGTAACCACAGAAATAACAAACTTCAAACTCTGCCTAACCTCTGGCTCGATTAATACAAACACACCCTCCCTACAGGCCTAGCAGAAGGGAAACAAGTTCATTTCTTCTATTGGTTGAATTGTGTTCTGCCAAAAACATCTATTGAAGTGCCTACCCCAGTGCTTCAGATGTGACCTCATTTGGAAATTAGGTCTTTACCAAGGTAATCTGTTAAGGTCGGGTGCGGTGGCTCACGCCTGTAATGCCAGCACTTTAGGAGGCCCAGGCGGGTGGATCACCTGAGGTCAGGAAATCGAGACCAACCTGGCCAACACAGTGAAACCCTGTCTCTAGTAAAAATACAAAAATTAGCTGGGCATGGTGGCAGGCACCTGTAATCCCAGCTACTCGGGAGGCTGAGGCAGCATCGCTTGAACTTGGGAGGGGGAGGTTGCAGTGAGCCGAGATTGTCCGTTGCACTCCAGCCTGGGCGACAACAGTGAAACTCCATCTCAAAAAAAAAAAAAAAAAGTAATCAGTTCAAATGAGGCCATTAGGGTGGGCCTTAATCTGAGTGCTGTCCTTACAAAAATAGAAAATTTTGACACAAATATATGCACAGAGGAAGGTTACGTGAGGAAACATGGGGAGAATGCCATCGGAGTGATGCATCTACTAGCCAAGGAATGACAGATTGGCAGCAACCCACCAGAGCCTGGAGGCATGGAAGCAATTCTGTATCACAGCCCTCAGAAAGAACCAATTCTGCCAACACCCATATTTTGGACTTGGCCTCCAGAACTGTGAGACAATAAATTTCCTGTTATGTAAACGATCCAGTTTGTGATACCTTATTAGGGTATTCCCTCCAAAACTAATATAATCTACAAGTATAAAAATGTTTACCTCAGTATGTATTTTTCTATATATGTCTGGTTTTCACCAAAAACAAAAAAGTACAAGGCATACAAAAAAAGTAAAAGGAAAATAAACCACACTCTGAAGAGACAAAATGAACATCAGAACCATACTAAGCTATGACGCAAATGTAGGAAATCTCATGAAAAATAATTGTAATTGATATGTTAAAGGCTTTAGTGGAAAATAAAGACAATATGCAGGAGTAGATAGATAATTTCATCAGCGAGTTGGAAACTATAAAATCAAATGGAAGAGCTAGGCGCGGTGGCTCACACCTATAATCCTAGCACTTTGGGAGGCTGAGGTGGACCATCGCTTGAGGTTAGGAGTTCGAAACCAGGCTGACCAACATGGTGAATCCCTGTCTCTACTAAAAATAATATAAAAAAAATTGCCAGGTGTGGTGGCAGGCACCTGTAATCCCAGCTACTTGGGAGGCTGAGGGAGAATTACTTGAACCCAAGAGGTGTAGGCTGCAGTGAGCCGAGATCGTGCCACTGCACTCTAGCCTGGGTGACAAAGTGAGACTCCGTCTCCAAAAAAAAAAAAAAAAAAAAAAAAAAAAAAAAAAAAAAAAAAAAAAAATCAGATAGAAATGCTAGCAGTGAAAACCACAGAAAAGAGATGAAGATGCCTTCAGTGGGCTCATTAGTACCCTCAATACACTGAGGGAAATAATCAGTGAACTTGAACAAGACAGATAAACAAACTACCCAAACTGAAATATAAAGTGAAAAGAATAAAAAACAAAAACCAAGAACTGTGGGACAGTATCAAACAGTGTCATTTATGGACACTTGGAATCTCAGAAAGAAGAAATCTCATCACTAGGAAATGAAGGCAAAAATAAATAAAATTTAAAAAGAAAAACAGAGGAAATACTCATAAAAAATCATGGCCAAGTATTTAGTTACAGACACTAAAACTCCAGAAACAAGAAGTCCAGAGAACACCAAGCATGATGAGTATCAAAACACACACACACACACACACCCCCCAAAACAAGAAAAAAATGACAACATATCTCCAAACATATGAACATATCAATCAAATTCAAACTGCTTAAAATTAAAATCAAAAACAATCTTGAAGGCAGTCCAAATAAAAAACTACATTACTGCTATGCATGCCTTAACTACGGGAATATGTTCTGAGAAGTATGTCATAGGATGATTTCATCATTCTGTGAACGTCACAGAGTATGTTATGTTAGATTGCAGTTGTGTAGCTTATTATGCCTGTAAGCTACACGGTACAGGTGAATGCTCCTAGGCTATAAACCTGTATAGCACATTACTGTACTGAATACTATAGAAATTGTAACACAATGGCAAGTATTTGTGTATCTAAGTATATGTAAGCATAGAAAATTTCCGTAAAAATGCAATTTTATAATCTTATAGGACCACCGTCATGTATGTGGTCAGTGGCTGAACCACTGTTTTGCAGTGCATGAATACTGACAAAGAAAGGAGGATAAGAATTACAACAGACCTCTCATCAGAAAATGTGAAATCAAGGAGATAATAGTTACTTCTGTAAATAAAAAAAAATCTTGCCAACTCACAATTCTATAACCGATTAGCACATTTCTCAAAAGTAATTGAAAAATACTTAGAAAAATAAAATGGAGGGAATTTGTTGCCATCAAGCAGACACTGCAAGGAATGTTAAAGTACTTCAGGCCAAAGGAATATTATAGATGTCAGAAACTTGTGTTTACACAAAGAAATAAAGTGCATAAAATAAAGGTAATTGCTCTAACAGATAACTAGCTGTTTAAAACAATAATAAGGTCAGGCACGGTGGCTCACGCCTGTAATCCCTGCACTTTGGGAGGCCGAGGCAGGTGGATCACGAAGTCACCAGACTGAGACCATCTTGGCTAACACGGTGAAACTCCATTTCTTCTAAAAAAAAAAAAAATAGCCAGGCATGGTGGCAGGCACCTGTAGTCCCAGCTATCCGCAGGCTGGGGCAGGAGAATGGTGTGAACCCAGGACGCGGAGCTGGCAGTGAGCTGAGATCGGGCCACTGCACTCCAGCCTGGGCGACAGAGCGAGACTCCATCTCAAAAAAAAAAAAGAGTATTTTTCCAGCATATGTAAAAGTATTGCATGAATACAAGACCACAAAGAATCAGTGAGAATTGGGAATATACTATTATTACAAGGTTCTTAAACTGAAAGGGAAACAGTATAATTTCACTTAAAGGAGGCTTCAAATTATTTTCAAATGTATACTGTAAACCCCTGGAAGAACCACTAAAAAATGTTTTTAAAAGATGTATACAATAAGGCCAGACACGATGGCTCATGCCTGTAATCCCAGCACTTTGGGAGGCCGAGGCAGGTGGATGACCGAGGTCAAGAGCGGTATCATCCTGGCCAACATGGTGAAACCCAGTTTCTATTAAAAGTACAAAAATTAGGCTGGACGCGGTGGCTCATGCCTATAATCCCAACACTTTGGGCAGCTGAGGCGGGCATATTACGAGGTCAAGAGATCAAGACCATCCTGGCCAAGATAGTGAAACCCCGTCTCTACTAAAAATACAAAAATTAGCTGGGCATGGTGGTGTGCGCCTGTAGTCTCAGCTATTTGAGAGGCTGAGGTTGCAGTGAGCCAAGATTGCACCACTGCACTCCAGCCTGGTGACACAGCGAGACTCCATCTCAAAAAAAACAAAAAAACAAAACAAAAAAAAACCTAGCTGGGTGTGGTGGCACATACCTGTAGTCCCAGCTACTCAGGAGGCTGAGGCAGGAGAATCACTTGAACCTGGGAGGCGGAAATTGCAGTAAGCCGAGATTGCACTACTACACTCCAGCCTGGTGACAGAGCGAGACTCTGTCTCAAAAAATAAATAAATAAAAAGTTAATAGAAGAGATTAAAATTTAATCATTAAAACATGGTTGATTAAACCCAGAGAAGCAAGGCATGGTGGTGTGTACCTATAGTCCCAGCTATTCAGGAGGCTGAGTCCAGGAGTTTGGGGATGCAGTGGGCTATGATTGTGCCTGTGAATAGCTATTGAATGCTAGCCTGGGCAATATAGCCAGACCTTGTCTTAATCCTAGCACTTTTGAAGTCCAAGGTGGGTGGATCACTTGGAGCCAGGAGTTTGAGTCCAACCTGGGCAACATTAGTTAAGATCTTGTCTCTAATAAAAACAAAAAACAGAGAATTCAAAATCAGCCTTCTTTTCAAGTTTCTATGAGACACTCACCAAGATAAACCACATCATAGGCTATGAAACACACCCTCACACATTTAAAGAATAGAAACATACAAAATTAAAGTTGATATTATAGAAAAATCTCTGAGAAATCCGCAAAAATGTGAAAATTAGTACACTTCTAAATACCCCTTGGGTCAAAGAGTAAGTCTCAGGAAAATTAAATATTTTGAGCAAAATACAAATACAGTATTTCCAGGGAAATTTATAGCATTAAATTTATAACATATATTAGAAAAGAAGATCTAAAATCAGTAACTTAACCCTTTACCTTAAGAAACTAGAAAGAAAAAAAGCAAATGTAACGCTTTTCAATGTAAAGCATACAGAAGGACAAAAATAAAAATTACAGCAGAAATCAATAAAATTGAAATTGGAAACAAGACAGAAAATCAACAAAACCAAAGCTGATTCTTTGAAAGATAAAAATAGAGGCAATAAATTGATAACTGCCACAAACTGCCCAACCTAGTATGGGATTTCAAATGCATGCTCTTTCCACTACCTCAGTGCCTTAGTTTCGGCAATGAGTGAGGGATAGAACAATTAGGAAGAAGCCTGATTATGTAGGGGAAATAGGGAAAAGAATATTATAGCAATGATTTCTTGGGACATAAGGTTGGTGGTGGAATATTAAGTAGCCAGAAACTGGCAAGAGGAGTGCAGAGTAGGGATGCTGGAAATACACAATTATATTTTTCATTTATGAAACCCTCTATCACCTACAAAAATGATTGTCTTTAAACTATGATTGTTTTCTTGTCCAAGGAAGCCACTGCGTTCACAGTTCACAGATCCTCAAATATTTAAGTTAATCCATATTTCTCTAATAACACATTTCACCAATGTCATCCTATTTTTGATGTCTACTATAATTCATTACTGTAATTTAGCCAGGAGGTATGTAATTTTCTCTGGATGGGTTAAGATTAAGATAACTGGCCAGGCGTGGGGGCTCATGCCTGTAATCTCAGCACTTTGGGAGGCTGAGGCAGGTGGATCACTTGAGGTCAGGAGTTCAAGACCAATATGGTGAAATATGGTGAAACCCTGACTCTACCAAAAAATACAAAAATTGACCAGGCGTGGTGGCACGTGTCTGTAATTCCAGCTACTTGGGAGGCTGAGGTGCAAGAAATTGCTTAAACCCAGGAGGCAGAGGCCGCAGTTAGCAGAGATCACGCCACTGCACTCCAGCCTGGGCAACAGAGCTAGACTCCATCTCAAAAAAATAAAAAATAAAAATAATTGAAGCATTGCAATAGTACCTGGAGCTTAAATTTATCCATTATAATGCCAGCTGACTTTGGGTGCAAGTTCCTGACCAAATTTGTGTAACTGACTAAATGTCATGCTTATAGAACATTTGTTTATGCTCATGTATTTCATAATACATTGCAGATATAACTATATATTTCTCAATTTAAAAGGTTACAAATATGTAAGAGTAAATTGTCTCAAAACTATAATTCCAGACCCAGCAAAACTTCTGATTAAGTATCAGGATAGACTAAAGACATTTTCAGAGGCCGGGCATGGTGGCTCACGCCTGTAATCCCAGCACTTTGGGAAGCCGAGGTGGGTGGATCACAAGGTCAGGAGATGGAGACCATCCTGGCTAACATGATGAACCCCCGACTGTACTAAAAATACAAAAAAATTAGCGGGCCGTGGTGGTAGGCGCCTGTAGTCCCAGCTACTCGGGAGGATGAGGCAGGAGAATGGCATGAACCCGGGAGGCGGAGCTTGCAGTGAGCCAAGATCACGCTACTGCACTGGAGCCTGGGCAACAGATCGAGACTCCGTCTCAAAAAAAGAAAAAACAAAAAACAAAGGTCTCAAAAACTTTATTTCCCATGAGCCTTATTAGAAAGCTACTGAAGGATGTGCTCCAATTAAACAAGAAACCAACTTCCAAATGGAAAAACATAAAAACAGGTAAAACAATTCAAGAGATGCCAAGAATATCTCCAAGATACCTGAGCAGCTGGCTTAGTGAACCAATGTGCCTGCGTTGCAGATGAGACGGCTCCTTGAGAGTATTCTGCAAGATGAAAATGGTGTAAAGCCAGAAGCCTTTAAATGAATTCAGGAAATCAGACAAGTGCAGGGGACAGTTTGGGAATGAATTAAGAATAAGAACATGGAGCTCTTTCCTTTTGCGCCATCACTGAAGTGGGAGCGGCCAAAATGAAGTTCAGTCCCTTTGTGACTTCTGACAGAAGCAAGAACCGCAAAAGGCATTTCAATGCACCTTCCCAGTCACAGGAAGACTTTGTCTTCCTTTCTTTCCAAATTGCTGAGACAGAAGTACGACGTTTGATCCATGCCCATCCAATAGGATGGTGAAGTTCAGGTTGTACGAGGACACTATAAAGGTCAGCAACTTGGGAAAGCAGTCCAGGTTTACAGGAAGAAATACGTCATCTACACTGAACAGGTGCAGTGGGAAAAGGCTAATGGCACAACTGTCCATGTAGGCATTCACGCCAGTAAGGTAGTTATCACTAGGCTAAATCTGGACAAAGACTGCAAAAAGATCCTTGAAAAGAAAGTCAAATCTCGCCAAGTAGGAAAAGAAAAGGGCAAAACAAGAAAGAAACAATTGAGAAGATGCAGAAATAAAGTAATCTTATATAGAAGCTTTGGTTAAGACTTTAAATGGAAAAAACAAAAGGTTAAGAACATGGAAAACAAAGCATACTGACAATGAGATTATTTACTACAGGGAACAGTTATAGAAAAAACAAAATGCCAATCACTGCACAATGCATGGCTGATAAATGAATGTTATTCAAATAGTCAAAATAAATGTGAGACCGTATTTTAAAATAAAAATGATAAATTCTATTTCAATGGTATTGAAATAATCAAAATAAATATGAGAAAATATTCTAAAACAAAAATGATAAATTCTATTAGAAGGGCCACTGGGTGAAGGCTGTTCCAAATTCTTATCTTCCAAAGTGGGACATAATGCTTCAAACTAAAAAATCCAAAAGTATTATTAGAATGTGATTTGGTGACTATAAAGGAGCTGAAAAGTTCAGAGTGGCTGCTTCTGAACTTTTGCTGGCAGGAATGGTTATAAAGCAATATTTGTAAATCAAAAAAATTTTGTAAACAATAATTGAAACTATAAGCCTAGATTTTTAAAAACTGTGCTTTTGGGCTGGGTGCAGTGGCTCACGTCTGTAATCCCAGCTCTTTGGGAGGCCGAGGTGGGCAGAACACCTGAGGTCAGGAGTTCAAGACCAGATTGGCCAACATGGTGAAACTCCGTCTCTACTAAAAACACAAAAATTAGCCAGGTGTGGTAGTGGGAGCCTATAATCCCAGCTACACTGGAGGCTGAGGCACGAGAATCGCTTGAACCCGGGAGGCAGAGGTTGCAGTGAGCCAAGATAGGGCCATTGCACTCAAGCCTAGGCAACAGAGCGAGACTCCATCTCAAGAAAGAAAAGAAAGAAAAGAAAGAAAAGAAAAGAAAGAAAAGAAAGAAAGAAAGAAAGAAAGAAAGAAAGAAAGAAAGAAAGAAANAAAAGAAAGAAAAGAAAGAAAGAAAGAAAGAAAGAAAGAAAGAAAGAAAGAAAGAAAGAAAGAAAGAAAGAAAGACGGATGATCAATGATCTAGCTTACACAGGAAGAAATATCGATGTCTCTATTTGCCCATGACATGACTACCTCTGCAGAAAATCCAATGGAATCTACATAAGAGCTCCTAGAAGTGAGTTTAGCAAGCTAATGGGAAATAAGATTAATGCACAAAAATCAATTTCTATATTCTAGTAATGAACAATTAGAATTGAAATAATCAACATAAAAATATCAAATACTTAAGGACAAATCTGACAAAGGATGCTAAACACATGTACATTGAAAACTACACATTTCAGACAAGTTAATGACATAAAAATTGATGGAACAGACTAGATTCATTGTCTCAGTTATATCTGCTAGCTGACGTGTTAAGATGTCAATTTTCTCCACATTAATCTAAAAAGATACAACATAATCCCATCAAAAGCTCACCAGTCTTTTTTGTTGACACAAGTTTTTCCACATGTTACATATGTGATCTATTGAACGATATTAATCTCTGAATTAACAGAATAAACCTAAGGAGGAAAACATGGAACTAAGTTAAGATGGATTCTGAGCCTAGAGATCAGTTCTCAAAGTGAAGTGAAGGACAGCTGAACAGCACTAGAAGGTACTCTGTCCGGAGGGAACGGATGATTATCTACTGGTTGTGTGTATACATGTGTGTGGTAGAGGAGGATGTTAAGAGTGCCATCTCATTTTCTTTCCTTTGTTTTTGAGATGGAGTTTCGCTCTTGTCACCCAGGCTGGAGTGCAATGGCCCAATCTCGGCTCACTGCAACCTCCGCCTCCCGGGTTCAAGAGATTCTCCTGCCTCAGCCTCCTGAGTAGCTGGGATTACAGGTATGTGCCACCACATGCGACAATTTTTTTTTTTTTTTTTTTTTGAGATAGTCTTGCTCTGTCACCCAGGCTGGAGTGCAATGGCGCAATCTCGGCTCACTGCAAACTCTGCCTCCGGGGTTCACACCATTCTCCTGCCTCAGCCGCCCGAGTAGGTGTGACTACAGGCGCCCGCCACAATGCCTGGCTAATTTTTTTTTTTGTAGTTTTAGTAGAGACAGGGTTTCACTGTGTTAGCCAGGATGGTCTTGATCTCCTGACCTTGTGATCCTCCCGCCTCGGCCTCTCAATAATTTTTTTGTATTTTTAGTAGAGACAGGGTTTCACCATTTTGGCCAGTATGCTCTCAAACTCCTGACCTCAGGTGATCGGCCCACCTTCGCCTCCCAAAGTGTTAGGATTACAGGCGTGAGCCAACACACCCGACCGACATCTCAGTTTCTACAGGACTAAGGCAGTACTGACAAAGACGCACAGAATAAAAAAGTTACTTAGGAATACTGAGGTAAATAGATGAAAGGGAAAAGTGGCACTAGGCATGGTGGTTAATGCCTGTAATCCCAGTGCTTTGGGAGGCTGAAGCAGGATTTACTGCGTGAGGCCGTAAGTTCAAGAGCAGCCTGGGCAATATAGAAGAAAAGAAAAATAAAATTTTAATTAAAAAAAAAAAAAAAAGTTGACAGTGGCTATCTTTACATATCAGGTAGTCCAAGAGTAATGATGAATGCCTTTAATAAAGACTTAATCTTGGCCAGGCGCAGTGGCTCATGCCTGTAATCCCAGCACTTTGAGAGGCCGAGGCAGGTGGATCACCTGAGCTCGGGAGTTCGAGACCAGCCTGACCAACATGGAGAAACCACGTCTCTACTAAAAATTCAAAATTAGCCAGGCATGGTGGTGCATGCCTGTAATCCCAGCTACTCAGGAGGCTGAGGCAGGAGAATCACTTGAAGCCAGGAGGCAGAGGTTGCAGTGAGCCGAGATCGTACCACTGCACTCCAGTCTACGTGACAGAGCGAGACTCCATCTCAAAAAAAAAAAAAAAAAACTTAAAGGAAAAATACATAGGCAACACAGAAAAAACATTATTGGGCTTCTACTGGCAATTATAGGAGTAATAGTTTTCTTATATAACACATTCCTTCAGCAATACATTTTTCAAGTATTTTGTCTTAGAATTTTTAAGGTAGTTTGTCATTGACCCCGTAATTTTTTTTTTTTTTTTCTTGAGAGGGAGTTTCCCTCTTGTTGCCCAGGCTACAGGCTAGAGTGCAATGGTGCAATCTCGGCTCACTGCAACCTCCGCCTCCCGGGTTCAAGTGATTCTCCTGCCTCAGCCTCCTGAGTAGCTGGCATTACAGGCGTGCGCCGCCACGCCCAGCTAATGTAGTATTTTTAGTAGAGATGGAATTTTTCCATATTGATCAGGCTGGTCTTGAACTCCCAACCTCAGGTGATCCACCCGCCTCGGCCTTCCAAAGTGCTGGGATTACAGGCTTGAGCTACCACACCCGGCCGACTCCATAATTTATTATAAAGTAGGTCCTATAATCACATATTTTTAGAAGTTGCTGAAACTGAGATATAAACGATTCTGTTTTTTTGTGGGGAAAACTGGACAAATTACAGAATGGCCAAAACTAGATTCACTGGCTCAGTTATGTCTAATAGTTGAAACAAAATGACAGTCTTTTAATAGTTCTTCATTCAGAATCTGTTACTGTAGAAATTTTAAGAGGTCCTGAGTCAGTTCCAGTATAAAAATAAGGCCAAAGTATTCCTGTAAAATCATCATTAAAAGTATAGAGAAGAGATCTATCATTCAAATTATAAAAGGAAACCTCATTCATTTCATAGTCTAAAAAAATGCCAATCTTACTAGGTGTTACTTTGGGCAGCAGAATAATTTCCTTATGGCCCAATACAATATAATTATTCTGACTAGATCGCCAAATTCCCCATAGTCCATCCTGTACTAAAATTGGTTGACTCTTCCTCCTTCTGGGAAGAGAGTCATTACAGACACCAAGAATCCATTCAGGCTTGTCTTTCACTTCTACTTCCCAGTACTGCCTGCCACAGCTATATCCCTTAGAGCCCAGAACAGCTGGGAGGAGATAAAATCTTCTCGGGTTACGAGGTAAGTTTTGTGTTGTATTTCCATACCGCACAGTTTTTCTGTCTTCTGAGACTATAAGTTTACGATGTGCTGTTTCAGGATCTAGAATTACATCTACTTGAAATCGCTTGATGATTTTGTTTAGGCCAGAATATTGTGGAGGCAGATGGTAACCATATTCTTTTAATTTGAATGAAAAAGGTTCAGGGAATTTTAAATTTTTATATCTGTGATAGATATCCTTAACATTAGCCAGTAATTCCAGTTCTGACTTCACATGTATGCTCTCTATCTCCTTGAGTAGATATTTTAATGAGGAGGTATAATCTGAAAATTTTGTTAGGCTTTCATTTAGTTGTGCTAAAATATCCATCTCTTCATCTTGTAATTGCCTAAGAACAGTCTCTTGCTGATTTTGCAGAAATAACCTAAGTTGCTCAAATTCAGACTTGACTTCTTCTGCCCTATGTTTTACCTGTTTCTTCAGTTCCAGTGATTTTCTGGTTTGCATAGTTACGACTTTTTCAATTAGTTCCACTCTCTCCTTCCACGGTGCATTATATTCCTCCAGTTTCTTCCTATGATACGAGGCAGCCTTCTTTATGGGCCAAACACAGTGATGCTGGTGATCAGTGGAGAAACTGCACCTTGGACATAAAAGCTCTAGGTCTTTCTGACAGAAGAAAGTCAAAAGCTGATTATGCTTCTTACACACATGCTTCTCTTCCTGCCTCTTCCTCTTGCTTCTTATCTGGAGTTGCTTAGCAAGTTCAGTCAAACTACCCAGCTGGGGATTGCTTACAAATTTCCTTTCTGGACAGCAAAAGTGGCAAAAGGGGCAGGGGAAACTATCACCTAGATCTTCCAGGACATAATGATGTAGGAGAGAGACAGAAGTTATGCCCGCAGCTGATGGTCACTGGGTCTTTCAAGTAGTCCAGACAGATGGGACAGCTAGCCTCTGCTCAGAGGTCAGCCAGGGCCACCACAAATTCCACTGAGCCTTGAACAAAGATGGTAGGTAAGATAATTATTTTAGTTTAGCAAGGCCTAGCTCTCTAGAGCTCATGACCCACTAGGTCTGGGGAAGAAGTGGATATCTTCCCCAGACCTTGAAATCTGGCCAGCTTTCAGTTTTACTGACTTGGCATGTTAATGGCAGCTTCTGGAAACTTGTTAAGCCCTCAATCTGTTCATAACTCCCCATAAGTCAGGACATTTTTCACCTTAGCTCACCATTCAGAGCCCTTCATAT
Organism: Theropithecus gelada; assembly: GCF_003255815.1. NCBI lineage: Eukaryota > Metazoa > Chordata > Mammalia > Primates > Cercopithecidae > Theropithecus > Theropithecus gelada. The sequence goes on along the minus strand of NC_037672.1, from coordinate 161,914,150 downwards.
TTCATTATCTTCATCTGGCTACAGTCCCCTAAAGTACTGGGCCAAAATCATCCAACCAACCAACCTAGGTGCCACGCTTTCCCTCTTCACAAACCACTTGCTGCATAGATTACCCCACCCTCACTTCTTTCCTAGGACTAAGTTTTGGTCCTTCTAGAGACTCAGCCCAAGAGAAATGTTCTCTAAGATAATTTATTATATGTCAGGCACTATGCTAAGGATCTAGGATCTTCCACATAGTCACAGGTTCAACTAAACCATCAGAACAACTCCATAAGTTGTTCAACAACTAAACCATCAGAACAACTCCATAAGTTAGGAGCTATTATCCTCAATTAGAGCTGTAAAAGCAGAGTCTACAAGAATTTGAACACGCTTATTCAACATTATGCTAATTGGCATAACCACTGGCATGATACTCAATTACTAAGTTGTAGTGCTCCTTCTTTACACTGCCACATCATCCTATGCATCTCTCTACATATCAAATCACCTTACATTTTTCATATTTGATATGTTCAGTTGTTCATATTTAATAACTTACCCCAATTTTTTTTTTTTTTTAGCTGGAGTTTTTCACTCTTGTCACGCAGGCTGGAGTACAATGGCGCAATCTTGGCACAGTGTAGCCTCTGCCTCCCAGGTTCAAGTGATTCTCCTGCCTCAGGCTCCCAAGTAGCTGGGATTACAGGCATGCACCACCGTGCCTGGCTAATTTTTCTATTTAGTAGAGATGGAGTTTCACCATGTTGGTCAGGCTGGTCTCAAATTCCTGATCTCTGGTGATCCACCCACCTTGGCCTCCCAAAGTGCTGGGATCACAGGTGTGAGCCACCGTGCCTGGCCAACATATCCCAAATATTTTAACGGGTTAAAATGGGCTTATTGATCCAACACTACAACGGTGAAAAAAGAAAAAATACAAATTGACAGATAGCAATACCTAACAGAATTGGGTATTCATCCAATGGTAACACTTAACTAGTTACATGTACTTGGTCAAGTTAATTTCTCTGAGTTTCACTTCTCAGAAAGTAGGAAAAAATACTATATTATGTTTTAAGCATAAATGAATAAATTAAGACACCTGCCACAGTACTTGGCATTTAATACATATACAGTAAAAAGTATTATAGGCTGGGCACGGTGGCTCACACCGGTAATCCCAGCACTTTGGGAGGCCCAGGCAGGTGGATCACCTGAGGTCAGGAGTTCGAGACTAGCCTGGCCAACATGGTGAAGCCCTGTCTCTACTAAAAATACAAAAATCAGCTGGGCATGGTGGCAGGTGCCTGTAATCCCAGCTACTCAGGAGGCTGAGGCAGGAGAATCACTTCAACCTGGGAGGCGGAGGTTGCAGTGAGCTGAGATCATGCCACTGCACTCCAGCCTGGATGACAAGAGTAAAACTGTCTCAAAAATAAAAATAAATAAAAAGTATTATAAGACAATCTCAGAAAATCTCAAGAGCACATACAAATTTAGGTGAATCCATATAATTCTATTATCCCATGTTATATTTTATTACATGAAATACATATATATAGAGAGATACGTATATTTACTTGCATATAAAGCACATTTGGCCAGGCACGTTGGCTCACACCTGTAAGCCCAGCACTTTTGGAGGACAAGGCAGCAGATCACTTGAGGTCAGGAGTTCGAGACCAGCCTGGCCTCATGGTAAAACCCTGTTTCTACTGAAAATACAAAAATTAGCTGGGTATGGGTGTGGTGGCATACACCTGTAATCCCAGGTACTTGGAAGTCTGAGACAGGAGAATCACTTGAACCCAGGACGTGGAGGTTGCAGTGAGCTGAGATCATGTCACTGCACTCCAACCTGGGCAACAGAGCAAGATTCTGTTTAAAAAAAAAAACCCAAAGCACATTAATATTTAACCTAAAAGTTGTTATGTCTTATAAGGTTGCTAATCTTCAAATGATTGATAAAGGCAGTAACTTCCAACAGGTTCACTGTAGTAGTGGTGTGCTTCAAAAATTTTCCTAGACTAATTCTGGAGTAAGACAGAAATTTCAGGATTTTAAAATACATCCTTTACTTTAAATAGTCAGCCCTCTGTATCAGCAAGTTCAGTATCCACTAACACAATTGACTGTGAATACAATTGAAAATACAGTATTCCTGGGATGCAGAATCTGCATCCATTGGTCTTGAGCATTCATGGATTTTGGTATCTTCAGGGTGCCCTGGAACCAATACCCTGTGTATATCCAAGGATTAGAGTACATTTAACTTGTGAAAAATTTGAACACAGAACTACAGAAAATAAGGACAATGACCGGGCATGGTGGCTCACAATTGTCATCCCAAAACTTTGGGAGGCAAGGTGGGCAGATCCCTTGAGCCCAGGAGTTCGAGGCCAGTCTGAGCAAAATGGCAAAATCTCATCTCAACGAAAGCGAAGGGGAAGGGGAAGGGGAAAGAAAGGGGAAAGGAAAGGAAAAAAAAAAAAAAGGAAAAAGGAAAGGAAAGGAAAAGAATAAAAGAGAGGAGAAAGAAAGAAAATAAAGAATACCGTCTCTTATAAACCGCTCTTCCCACCATCCCACACTAAGCGAGGATATGGTACCTCCCAATTCTTAACACTTTTTTTTTTTCCCCACACGGAGTCCCACTCTGTCTTCCAGGCTGAGGGGTAGTGGCACGATCTTGCCTCACTGTAACCTCCACCTCCTGGATTCAAGTGATTCTCCTGCCTCAGCCTCCCGAGTAGCTGGGATTACAGGCATGTGCCACTACACCTGGCTAAATTTTGTATTTCTAGTAGAGGTGGAAAGGTTTCGCCATGTTGGCCAGGCTAGTCTTGAACTCCTGGCCTCAGGTGATCTACCCACCTCGGCCTCCCAAAGTGCTGGGATTACAGGTCTGAGCCACCGCGCCTGGCCTGCTAAATACTTTCAAATGGGTACTTTTGAGCAGAGCAAGAAAGACAGAAAGTGCATGGGAATAGGGGTGAGGTTGCATAGGGTGTTCAGTGTCAGGCCTCTGAGCCCAACCTAAGCCATCATATCCCCAGTAACCTGCACGTATACATCCACATGGCCTGAAGCAACTGAAGAGCCACAGAAGTGAAAATAGTGCTTAACTGATGACATTCCACCATTGTGATTTGTTTCTACCCTACCCTAACTGATCAATGTTCTTTATAATCTCCCCCACCCTTGAGAAGTTTCTTTGTAATTCTCCCCACCCTTGAGAATGTACTTTGTGAGATCCACCCCCTCCCCCAGAACATTGCTCTTAACTCCACCGCCTATACCAAAACCTATAAGAACTCATGATAATCCCATTACCTTTGCTGACTCCTTTTTCGGACTCAGCCCACCTGCACCTAGGTGAAATAAACAGCCATGTTGCTCACACAAAGCCTGTTTGGTGATCTCTTCACACGGACGTGTGAAACACTCAGAGACTGGAAAAAACTGAGGCTGAAGAAATTTTAAGAATCTTGCCCAATGGCAACAGTTAGTAAACTGCAGAGCATCATTACAAAAAATTGTCAAATCAGAAGAAAAAATATATTTTTAAGAAAACATGTATAAAAAAGGACTCTAGCACGGGGCAAAGGACACGACAGGTATTCACTCCAGGTATCATTGTGCCCTCCTTTCCCCAAGCATACACACAAATCAGTCTTCTCTACTATTTAAAATCAGGACATTAAGTGAACACAACAGCTCTGCAGGCTTGGTCACCACGCTCGTTTAAACCACTTATGTCTCTCTCCTAGATACACAATGGTGCCTCCAATTTCTTAAGTCTGTAGCTAAATTGATCTTCTCAAATACAAATAGAATCCTTTCATCTTCCAAGTGAAAACATTCCACTGGTCTTTTATTACTTTATGGAGGCAGTTCTCAAATCTTACCTTGCATTATAATAACGTGGAGGTCTTGGTATAAGATTGCTTGGGCCACATCTCCAGCTTCTGATTCAGTAGGGCTGTTTTTTTCCTAAGTTCCCAGATGATGACGCTGGCCTGCGAACTGTACTTTGTGAACCTACGCTTTAAGGAAAACAAAGCAAAAAGATCCATTAAGATCTAGTTCGAGTTTTTTGCCTAGCTCCCCATCATGTCATATATCACCGTTATAATGTGATTTTACAGCTACTCTGCAATTCTTTACCTAAAGTGTAAAAATCCCTCATCAGGCAGCAAGCTTATTGGTGGGAATATGTCTCTAGCTTGTTTAAGGAATAAATAAAACCTGTGGTAGATTCCAAGCTCTCAGTTTCAACCGTCATCATACTGGCTGATTGTTAACATGCCTGCACCTAATGCGCTTCATCTACAAAGTAGAAGTAATAATTCGTACCTGTAAGACCCTTGTGAGGATTAACGGATGCTTACATAGGTCAAGGGTGCAGGCGATGTAGGCTGGTGGGTTCTCAACTGGCAGCTACCACTTCACTCCCTTAACTCCCCAAACCCCACTCCCAAACACGTACATTAACTCTTTGAAGAAACATGGCCACTTCATAAACCCTAACTTGGATCGTAACATTGAAAGCTTGATTGATGCAGGCCCACCACCCCCATTCTAACGCTACAATCTTGAATTTCTCACAAAAGCCTCGCCAGAGAATAAGGAGATCCAGTCGTGGGCAGGCAGCGACTCGGAGGTCTGGGCACAGAGAATGTTCAGGAAGCCCCTGCCCAGTTAAGCCTCCTGTCGAGACCCTTCTGGGCCTTTCCTCCGGCTTTCTCAGCTCACCTGAAGCACACAGATCGGTAACCCTGGCCACAGGATAGACAGGAGCCACCTAGCCGGCGAGGAAGTACTCAAACCCCAATCCCACCAAGTTCGCGGCTTCCTGCCTGGGGCTTAGCCTGCGCGGTGATTGGCGGTTTCCCCGGAAGTGGGTGGGAAGGCTCTGCGCATGCTCTGTGACCCTGGGTGCAGGGACCGTGTGAAGACTATGAGAGCTGGGGGCGCCCTCCTCTGTGATGAGGGCCCAGTTGACCCCAACTAACATTTAATTCCCCTGGCTATCTTTTCAGATTTTTTTTTTTTTTTTGAGACGAGTGTAGCTCTGTCACCCAGGCTGGAGTGCAGTGGCGCGATCTCGGCTCACTGCAAGCTCCGCCTCCCGGGTTCACGCCATTCTCCTGCCTCAGCCTCCCAAGCAGCTGGGACTACAGGCGCCCGCCACCACACCAGGCCATTTTTTTTGCATTTTTAGTAGAGAAGGGGTTTCACTGTGTTAGCCAGGATGGTCTCGATCTCCTGACCTCGTGATCTGCCCTCCTCGGCCTCCCAAAGTGCTGGGATTACAGGCATGAGCCACTGCACCCGGCAGATCTTTTCAGATTCTTATAATTTTTTATCAAACTTGAGGGTCCAAGTAAGTCGTATCATTTTTGATCAAACTTGAGGGTCCAAGTAAGTCTGCAAGTTGATTTTAAAAGCTTCACCAGCACAGCATCCCCTCCCAGATGGTGAGAGAGTGGAGAGCTTTGCAGGGTCAACTGCTTCCCATAGCCTGGGGTCACAGGGTGGAGTCCTTGAGCATCCTTTACCCTTGAAAGAGGAACAAACTCCCCTTTGGATTAGTTTGCATCTCAGTGGATGAGTGGGTACATCTAGCGTGCCCTGTGGTATTGTGCCCCACCCTATGAACTCAGGTTCACCTAAGGAAGTGACGTCAGGCAGAATTTGAGGGATGAAGATGCATTTGTTAGATCAGTTCCACCGTTAGAGTTCAAGGCTGAAGGAAGAGCTAATATGGAGCCTCTCAACTTTAAAGAATTTAGCATGGTGGCTCACACCTGTAATCCAAGCACCTTCTGAGGCAGAGGTGGGAGGATCACTTGAGGGCAGGAGTTCAGGACAATCCTGGGTAACATAGCCAGGCCTTGCCTCTACAGATGATGATTTTTAAAAACTTGGTACAAGAGGAACTGAAAGAGGCCATTTGGCTGGCACTAAAACGTAGGGAGGTGTAAGAAGTAGAAAAGATGGAAAATAGCTTTTGTGAGGCTGATGAGATGGGCGAGAATGAATGCTGCAAGGCCCTTTAGGCAAAGTTGAGGATTTTTGCTTTTATCAAATGCAAAGGAAAGCCGGTCAAGCATTTTAAACATGACGTAATAATAATTTGAATTGCGAAATAATGACTTTACAATTCGGGAAAAAGACCTGTTGATGCCTTTAATAGATCCTAGAAAGGGTGTGTGGTGGGCAGTTAAATAGAGGTGTGACCTAGACAATCAACAGATGAAGTCTGGTTCCTAAACTTTTGAAATTCCAGTGGCTCCTGAAAAAGAAAGAAAAAGAAATACCAGTAGCAGCAGCTTCCCCCATATTACTTTGTGGTGGGGTGGGTGCATGGTATGTATGTATGTATGTATGTATGTATGTATTTATGCCCAGGCTGGAGTGCAGTGGCGCCATCTTCGCTCACTGCAACCTCTGCCTCCTGGGTTCAGCCTCCTGGGTTCAAGTGATTCTTCCACCTCAGCTTCCCAAGTAGCTGGGATTACAGGCCCACACCATCATGCCCAGCTAATTTTTTGTGTTTTCAGTACAGACGGGTGTTTCACTGTGTTGGACAGGCTGATCTCGAACACCTGGGCTCAAGCAATCCACCCGCCTCAGGTTCCCAAAGTGCTGGGATTACTTACAGATGTGAGCCACCATGCCCAACATGTATATTATAGTATTTAAACCGAAACTGTGCACCCGGGCATGGTGATTTCTTTCCCCGTCACAGTACATGGCGTTACCAATTACTTAAGATTGCTGAGCACGGTGCTCATGCGTGTAATCCCAGCACTTTGAGAGGCCGAGGTGGGCAGATCATGAGGTTAGGAGATCAAGACCATCCTGGCTAACACGGTGAAACCTCATCTGTACTAAAAATACAAAAAATTAGCCAGGTGTGGTGGTGGGCACCTGTAGTCCCAGCTACTCGGGAGGCTGAGTCAGAAGAATGGAGTGAAACCGGGAGGCGAAGCTTGCAGTGAGCCGAGATCACGCCACTGCACTCCAGCCTGGGTGACAGAGTGAGACCCCGTCTCAAAAAACAAATTAAGATACTTAAAAGATTATAAATCATTCTACTATAGACACATACATATGTTTATTGCAGCACTATTTACTTTTTTTTAAAATTTATTTATTATTATTATACTTTAAGTTGTAGGGTACATGTGCATAACGTGCAGGTTTGTTACATATGTATACTTGTGCCATGTTGGTGTGCTGCACCCATCAACTCATCATTTACATCAGGTATAACTCCCAATGCAATCCCTCCCCCCCTCCCCCCTCCCCATGATAGGCCCCGGTGTGTGATGTTCCCCTTCCTGAGTCCAAGTGTTCTCATTGTTCAGTTCCCACCTATGAGTGAGAACATGAAAAGTCAGGAAACAACAGGTGCTGGAGAGGATGTGGAGAAATAGGAACACTTTTACACTGTTGGTGGGATTGTAAACTAGTTCAACCATTATGGAAAACAGTATGGCGATTCCTCAAGGATCTAGAACTAGATGTACCATATGACCCAGCCATCCCATTACTGGGTATATACCCAAAGGATTATAAATTATGCTGCTATAAAGACACATGCACACGTATGTTTATTGCAGCACTATTCACAATAGCAAAGACTTGGTATTTACAATAGCAAAGACTTGGAACCAACCCAAATGCCAGTCAATGACAGACTAGATAAAGAAAATGTGGCACATATACACCATGGAATACTATGCAGCCATAAAAATGAATGAGATCATGTCCTTTGCAGGGACATGGATGAAGCTGGAAGCCATCATTCTCAGCAAACTAACACAGGAATGGAAAACCAAACGCTGTGTGTGTTCTCACTCATAAGTGGGAGTTGAACAGTGAGAACACATGGACAAAGGGGGGGAAACAACACACATCAGGGTCTGTTGGGGGGTAGGGGGTGTGGGGAGGAATAGCATTAGGTCAAATACCTAATGCATGCTGGTCTTAAAACCCAGATGATGGGTTGATAGGTGCAGCAAACCACCATGGCACATGTATACCTATGTAACAAACCTGTACCTTCTACTTATGTATCCTGGAACATAAAGTAAAACTAAAAAAAAAACCAAAAAACAAAAACATCACTCAAGAGGCCAGGCATGGTGGCTCCCGCCTATAATCCCAGCACTTTGGGAGGCCAAATCACTTGAGGTCAGAAGTTCCAGACCAGCCTGACCAACATGGTGAAATCCTATCTCTACTAAAAATACAAAAATTAGCCAGGCCTGGTGGTTGGTGCCTGTAATCCCAGCTACTCACTCAGGAGACTGAAGCAGGAGAATCACTTGAACCCAGGAGGCAGAGTTTACAATGAGCTGCTATGGCGCCACTGCACTCTAGCCTGGGTGACAGAGAGACTCTGTCTCAAAAAAAAAAAAAAAAATTACTTAAGATAGAAAGAAACCCTATCAGCTGGGCGTGGTGGCTCATGCCTGTAACCCTAGCACTTTGGGAGGCCAAGGCAGGCGGATCACCTGAGATCAGGAGTTCGAGACCAGCGTGGCCAACATGATGAAACCCCGTTTCTACTAAAAATACAAAAATTGGCTGGGCGCGGTGGTGGGCGCCTGTACTCCCAGCTACTGGGGAGCCTGAGGCAGGAGAATCACTTGAATCCGGGAGGCAGAGGTTGCAGTGAACCTAGATGGCGCCACTGCTTTTGTTTTTTGTTTTTGTTGTTGTGGTTGTTTTGTTTTTGAGACAGAGTCTCGCCCTGTTGCTAGGTTGGAGTGCAATGATGCGATCTCAGCTCACTGCAACCTCTGCCTCCCGGGTTCAAATGGTTCTCCTGCTTCACAGCCTCCCGAGCAGCTGGGATTACAGGCATATGCCACCATGCCCAGGTTTTTGTTTGTTTGTTTTGTTTTTTTTTTTTCAGTAGAGACGGAGGTTTTACCGTGTTGGCCAGGCTGGTCTTGAACTCCTGACCTTGTGATCCACCCGCCTGGGCCTCCCAAAGTGCTGGGATTACAGGCGTGAGCCACTGCGCCCGGCCAAGATGGCACCATCTGCACTCCAGCCTGGGTGACAGAGCAAGACTTTGTCTCAAAAAAAAAAAAAAAAAAAAAAGATGAGAACCCCATCAATATGGCACTGAATCCTCCTGCAGGGCTGACCACACCTCATAGGGTACAGTGTAATTTAACAGGAGGGGCCCACCTGCTAGATGCTAATTAACCTGAAGCAATGTGATTCATTTAATTATTCTTCTGGACCAATTGCTCTTAAGAATTATGTTCTTCCCTACAAAAAGAGGTCAGAAGCAATCTGGCTTTCACCCATACTCCTTCACTGAGACTGTTCCAAATTTATCAATTATCTAGTTTTTCAGCCAAGGAATATTTTTCATGCCTGTTACATTCTAAGATGCTTTGTAGCCTTGCTCTGTGTCTGTTCAATCTAGATTTAGCAGATTACTCTTCCTCTTCCTGTCCATATATATATGTAAAGTTCTGGAAGGACATATGACAGACTTTTTACAGGTAGTCTGAAATATGTACGTTTGTGTATATATGTGTGCATACACATATGTGTGTCTGTGTATTTGTGCAGGTTAGAGGAAGAAAATAAAGAGTGGTGGTGAAGGCTTAACTTTAAACCAGGCTTCCAGGAGTTCAAATCCATGCTCTGTCATCTTCTACCTTGTGTGACCTTAGCAGGTTATCTTTTTCTGCCTTTCTCATCTAGTTAAAAAAAAGAAGGGATGGGGCAAAAATAGTTCAACTTACTTCTTAGATTTGTTGAGTACTAAATGAATTTTCATGAGTGAAAGCACATTGAACAGTGACTGATGTGGTAAACGTAGTGTAAAATACACATAAAACATATTTTGTTAACATAAATACATACCAATTGTTTATAAATTCTAAAAAATTTTTCTGTTTCTCTCTGAGGGCGGAAGTAAGATTACAGAGGGAGGATATTTGTGTACCATTTTGCTCTGTATCATTTTGAGCATTTTTTAAAGTATCAAAATGTATTTTCTATTTGAAAGTAATTTTTGAAAGAAAAAAAAATCAAGCTTTTTTGATGCAATTATTTTTAGAATAGATTGAAATATTCTACTTAAATATGGTGCTAAACAAAAGGAAAAGGAAGAGCTGTGTGTGTGTGTGTGTGTGTGTGTGTGTGTGTGTGTGTGTTTAATTGAGACAGAGTCTCACCCTGTCGCCCAGGCTGGAGTGCAATGGTGTGATCTTGGCTCACTGCAACCTCTGCCTCCCGGGTTCAGGCAATTCTCCTGCCTCAGCCTCCTGAGTAGCTGGGATTACAGGTGTGTGCCACCTCGCCTGGCTAATTTTTTGTATCTTTAGTAGAGATGAGGTTTTACCATGTTGGCCAGGCTGGTCTCAAACTTCTGACCTCGTGATCTGCCCACCTCGGCTCCCAAAGTGCTGGGATTACAAGTGTAAGACACCGTGCCTGGCTAGAAGAGCTGTTTTATGTAGATACTTTTTCTTTTTAAAAAGCGGTTAAAGCTGCCAGGTGAGATGGCTCATGCCTGTAATCCCAGCACTTTGGGAGGCCAAGGTGGCAGGATCGCTTGAGCTGAGGGTTTTGAGATCAGCCTGGGAACATCTCGAAACCTCATTTCATAAATATATATATATATATATATATATATATACACACACACACACACACAGAAGGTTTTTAAAAAAGAAAAAAGTGTTAAAACAATAATGTTTACGTTTCCTTAAAAGGGAGGGAAGGAAAGTTGAAAGGGATCGAATCCAAACTTTGTTGAATTAAGTGTGAGTCATAGACAGAGAAGTACACAGGTCTCTGGCTAAACTATAATGATCACTATGCTGATGTGCCTCGTAGAGAAGTTATAAGTCTGTGTCCCAGAAAATAGCCTCCAATTTTTTAGTTGCAGTTCACAAGACTATATTTTGTTCCATTACAAAATGTGTGACTTTAATAAATAATTTAAAGCTCCCTCTTACATCTTAGAGCTTAAGCCCACAACTTGGCAGCCACTTAGATTGGTATTCCAAGTCTACCATTATACTAACATGTGTAATTTTAGGTGACTTTTTATTTTTTATTTTTTTAAGAGACAGGGTCTCATTCTCTTGCCCAGGCTGGAGTGCAGTTGCACAATCATAGCTCACTGCAGCCTGAATAACTACACCCAGACCATCCTCCTGCCTTACCCTCCCAGACAGCTAAGACTATAGGCATGGGCCACCATGCCTGGCTAATTTTTTTTTTTTTTGGTAGAGATCGGGGGCATCTCGCTATGTTGACTAACCTGGTTTTGAACTCATGGCCTCAAGCAGTCTTCTCACCTTGGCCTCCTAAATTTCTGGGAATATAAGCATAAGCCACTGTGCCTGACCACTTTTGTTTTCTAAGTTTCTATTTTCTCATTTAAAATAAGCAAAATAATTCTTAATCTCACAGTCATTGCGAAACAGCTTTGCAGGGATTGAAGCCCTTCCCTCCTCCTTCCTTCTTTTTTTTTTTTTTCCTTCCTTTCTAACAAGTGCAATTACTTTTTTAATTAAACAAAATATCTTAAAATTTTTCCTAAAGGGCTTAGACACTATAAAAACCTAACTCCAAAAATTCTAATATGGAGAATAAAATCTATCTTCTACAACCCCATCATCTGGAAGAGCTTCTTAACAGAAAGCGTCATTTTTCCTTTTTCCTTTTTCTTTGGGGGAGAGAGGGAGTCTCACTCTGTCGCCCAAGGCTGCAGTATAGTGGTGTGATCTTTTTTTTTTTTTTTTGAGACGGAGTCTCGCTCTGTCGCCCAGGCTGGGGTGCAGTGGCCGGATCTCAGCTCACTGCAAGCTCCGCCTCCTGGGTTCACGCCATTCTCCTACCTCAGCCTCTCGAGTAGCTGGGACTACAGGTGCCCGCCAACCCACCCGGCTAGTTTTTTTTGCATTTTTTAGTAGAGACGGGGTTTCACTGTGTTAGCCAGGATGGTCTCGATCTCCTGACCTTGTGATCCGCCCGTCTCGGCCTCCCAAAGTGCTGGGATTACAGGCTTGAGCCACCGCGCCCGGCCAGTGGTGTGATCTTACCACACTATAGCTTTGACCTCCCAGGCTCAAGTGATTCTCCCACCTCTGCCTCCCAAGTAGCTGGGACCACAGGAATGTGCCACCATGCCTGGCAATTTTTTTTTTTTCTTTTTTCTTTTTTTTTTTTTTGTAGAGACAGGCTTTTGCCATGTTGCCCAGGCTGGTCTCGAACTCCTGTGTTCAAGTGATCCACCTTCCTTGGCCTCTCACAGTGCTGGAATTACAGGCATGCACCACAGTGCCCAACCTTAACACAAAACATCCTGATTTTCTGTGAAATTGCAAGTTAATCTTCAGAGGTAGCTACAGTAGGGAAAATAAACAAGAAAAAAGTTTTTGGCTGGGCACGGTGGCTCATGCCTGTAATCTCAGCACTTTGGGAGGCCGAGGCAGGTGGATCACCTGAGGTCAGGAGTTTGAGATCCTGGCCAGTGAAACCTTGTCTATACTGAAAATACAAAACTTAGCTTGGCCTGGTGGTGCGTGCCTGTAATCCCAGCTACTCGGGATGCTGAGGCAGGAGTCATTTTTTCAAAGCTAGTATTGTTAAAAGATTTTACCAAATGCTAAAGAATTAGAAATATTTTTGCTTTTGATTTACTTGTAGTATTTGAACTCTTCATGACATTTATTATTCAGTTTATACAAGTCATATTTAGGTATGCATAACTGTTTGAGTTATGAAACACAAATGCTTTAGCCACCAAGTGGTATGTCAGTAAATTAAAAAAAAACAAAAAACAAACAATACAAAATCTTTGTTTACATCACATTGGGAGAGAAAATAGTGCTGAAATAGACATACTAGCATAGCCTCCCAGGAAATGTTACATTAAAAATAGGAAAACTGAGAAATGGAGCTGGATTTGAACCTGGGCCATGGACTCAAATCCCATACTTCTTTTTTTTTTTATTTTTATTTTTTATTTTTTAGTAGAGACGGGGTTTCACCGTGTTAGCCAGGATGGTCTCGATCTCCTGACCTCGTGATCCGCCCGTCTCGGCCTCCCAAAGTGCTGGGATTACAGGCTTGAGCCACCGCGCCCGGCCTCAAATCCCATACTTCTAACACCAAGTTATGTCACTTTCCTTCTGGACATGAAAATAGTCATGAACCACTCTACAAATAAGAAACATATTGGCCGGGCACAGTGGCTTATGCCTGTAATCCCAGTACTTTGGGAGGCCGAGGTGGGCAGATCACCTGAGGTCAGGAGTTTGAAACCAGCCTGGCTAACATGGTGAAACCCCATTTCTACAAAAAATACAAAAAATTAGCCAGGCATGGTGACACGTGCCTGTAATCCCAGCTACTTGGGAGGCTGAGGCTGGAGAATCGCTTGAACCCGGGAGGCGGAGATTGCAGTGAGCTGAGATTGCATCATTGCACTCCAGCTAGGGCAAGAAGAGCGAAACTCAAGAAAGAAAGAAAGAAAGAGAGAGAGAGAGAGAGAGGAAGGGAGGAAGGAAGGAAGGATAGATACACATTAACAATTAGCAGTCACTGGTAAGTACTATTTATTAATCAATAGTAAGACAAAAAAGTAGCAGGCAGAGTCCCTAACCCCACTCTGTGAGGCTGGGAAGGGGCCCCTGTGGTGAAGTTGGGAAGAGATGCAAGCGGGGGGAAAGGATATAGGAAGAGGTCTGTCTGGGGAAGAGAAGCAGGGGCAGTCAGCCATTCACTCCCCCACCACTTGACACTCCCATTTCTTGTCATGGCCCTTAAGAGGGGAACACCTGGATCCCACGAGACCACAGTTGCAGGGCAGGTGGGTACCTCGGGCTAGGCCAGTGAGTGGCCCTGCTCCCCAAAAATCCCTCCTGACCCTGTTCCCACTGCAGGAGGTATCATTGCACTAAATAACACCGTGGCCTGCTGTCACCTCCTGTGGCCACGTGATCAAGTGGACAGCACTGCAGGGTGTACAGAGACCCTCTCTGTGGGGAAGGACTCACACTGGGTCCATGTGATCTCTGACAGCAGAGACAGACACCATCCATTGCTGAGCCAAGGCAATGTGTGAGCACTCTTCATGCATCAGCTCATTAATGCTCCCTAATGCCCCATGGGTTTCATGCTGTGTGACCCTGTTCATAGATGGGAACACTGAAATGGAGGCTCTGTGTCTTGTCCAAGATTTGAGCTGAAATTTGAACCCAGGTGGACATCCTCAGCTGGGGCATCAGTTGTGGCATCCCTAACAAGCCAGGCCATCCACTCGCTGGTCTCTGCCGATGAAGTCTGGACAGAGTCTGGATTCAGGACGATGCACACAGGACATCACCATTTGAACGGGGCCCCTCCTGTTCCCAAATCTCTCCACTCCATCTCCACCTGCCTCATCTGGGGGATGAGGGGCACCTGCTGGCCTGCCTCTAGGAACTTCTTGGTCCCCACTATCCACACCCTCCCCTTGCTTTCCTTCCTTAGAAGCACAGGATCTAAAGCTGCCAACTCTGTACCTAAAGACGCTGAGATTAAGAAGGAAACACTCAGCCTGGCCAAGACGTCTTTCCACCAGTTACCTGTCCACTGCCTCAAGACTCCAGGCGTGGAGCAGAGAGAGAGGCTTAGCAGGGGCTGGGATTGGGCCCTGGGAGCCAGGAGGGAGCCAGGGCTGCCCTGGGGTCAGGGGTAGGGGCTGCACTGAGGTACAGTGAGAGAAGTCACACGAGGGGCAGGGACTTTAGAAGACTCCTGAGGAGCCAAAGCTACATGGCAGAAGTAATAATAACTATAGTTATATCTTAGAAAACACCTGCTGGGTACTAACACTTGGTGAGGCTCTACACACTTTTTTTTTTTTTCGAGACAGAGTTTCACTCTTGTTGCCCAGGCTGGAGTGCAATGGCGTGATCTTGGCTCACTGCAACCTCTGCCTCCGGGTTCAAGCGATTCTCCTGCCTCAGCCTCCCAAGTAGCTGGGATTACAGGCATGTGCAACCATGCCTGGCTAATTTTGTATTTTTAGTAGAGATGGGATTTCACTATATTTTGGCCAGGCTGTTCTCAAATTCCTGACATCATGTGATCCACCCACCTTGGCCTCCCAGGGTGCTGGGATTATAGGAGTGAGCCACCACACCTGACCTCTACACAGTTTACAAACTGTTCATATCACAGTTTAAAGAGGAGGAAACTTGGCCTTGATGAGGTTAACAGCCCAAAGCCACAGAGTCAGCAGCAGAGCCTAGAACTGCTCAGTTGGCCACCAGCGCCATGTAGGACGCAGGCAGCAGCAGCAGCGTCAGATTCTGCACACTCTCAACAACCCTCAACTCACAGCCCCAGGACTGCAGAGCTCTTAGGTGACCAGAGCAACATGCTGGCTTGTCTCTAAGTGTGTCTCCTCAGACACATGCCCATCAACAACCAAGTGTAGGCTGTCTGGCCCCACTTGGTGTGACTGTAATTTGAGGTGCCACCAAAATGACAATCTAACACCAAAGAAGGACAATCTTGGTGGAAGGAGAGGCCAACCAAGGAAATCAAGTCTACAGGTCCTTCCAGAGCAAGAATGCAGCTAGTCAGGAAGGCAGATGGGTACCCAAGACTCCTGGGGCAAAGGGACTGCCCCTGTTCTTTTCCTGGGGAGTGCCATCCCCAGCCTCGACCAGGCCTCCTCTTTTATCCCAGGAAGTTCACTCACCCTAAGTTCAACTCCCTAAGCCCAACAGCAGCTTCTAGGGCTCCTTACTGGACATAAAGCCTCTTGGAACTGGATTCAACAAGGTTTATACCCACTCCTGGTGTGCGGAAAGAGGAACATTTTTCCAATAGAGTACCCAGAGGTCAAAATTTCCAATCTTCCCAAAATGTCCACCCATATAGCCCTGCCCCGCAAGCCCCTTCACAATGCAGACCACGCTTTCTGAGGTGCCCCGTGGCCAAGATGCATATTATTCATTCACCTACCCTGGGATGTGGAGTCCTCTGTACCTGCTATGAGCCCCAAGATCCCCAAAAGAAAGCTGTGCTTGTGCCCAGGGCCCACTGGACTACATCAACATGGGGACCTTGCCTTTGCCACTCCCAAGATGGCACCACTGCTTCTCACGTCCCCCCATGAGCTTAGTCACTCCCACATCAGCATGTCCCATAATATTCTTTTACTTTCACCTATTGAAGACTTTTTTTTTTTTTTTTTTTTTTTTTTTTTTTTTGAGACAAGGTGTTGCTCTGTCTCCCAGGCTGGAGTGCAGTGGCACAATTATGGCTCACTGAAGCCTCGAACTCCCAGTAGCTTGGGACCATGGGTGCATGTCACCACACCTGGCTATTTTTTTCTATTTTTCTATGGAGATAAGGTTTTGCTGTGTTGCCCAAGCTGGTCTCAAACTCCTGGACTCAAGCAATCCTCCTGCCTCAGCCTCCCAAAGTGCTGGATTATAGGCACGAGCCACTGTGCCCAGCTTGAAGACTAGTATAAAGTCACTTACATGGCAAGTGCCACAAAACCAAGCTGATATGAAGTATTAAGGGGACACTTAAAAAAATAGGGAGTGTTGTAGTAATTCTAAAAGTGTTCAGAATCAGGAGATGGTGTGGATAGTCCTTGTGAATTCCTGGTGCACAATCAGATGGCCGACTTCCAGATGGGGTTAATAATACTTTCTGCAGAGCAGTTGACAGGGGCCAGAGCCTCAAATCATCAACCTCACTTGAACTGTCTTACTCCTTGGAATCCAATAATACGATTTATAGTGAAATGAAAGCTTAGATGCAAAAGAAGCCAGGGCTAGAATCTGGTGTTCTTTCCATGAACACTTTAGCAAGTGGAAGCCAAGAATGGAAAATGGGCTACAGACATGGAGTTTGGGGAGTGAGGTCATTTTGGGAAGTGAGAGTGAAGGGAGGAAGCAGAGGGCTGAAACTCAGGCCCCAATATGCCTAGAGAAGCCTCTTGTTATTGATGAGATTCAAACGAGTGATTTTTCATTTTGCCAAAGGCTTTAACATGGTTTAACTAATTTTCTCCTTCCTTCCTTCCTTCCTTCCTTCCTTCCTTCCTTCCTTCCTTCCTTCCTTCCTTCCTTCCTTCCTTCCTTCCTCCTTCCTTCCTTCCTTCCTTCCTTCTCTCTCTCTTTCTTCTTTCTTTCCTTTCCGGTGTGGTGGTAGTGGTGGTGGTGGTGTTTTTTTGAGACAAGGGTCTTGCTCTGTTGCCCAGGCCAGAGTGCAGTAATGCAATCTCGGCTCACTGCAACCTCATCCTCCTGGGTTCAAGAGATTCTCCTGCCTCAGCCTCCTGAGTAGCTGGGATTCAGGCAGGCACTACCACACTTGGCTAATTTTTGTGTTTTCAGTAGAAACGGGGTTTCACCATGTTGGCCAGACTGGTCTCGAAAGCCTGATCTCAAGTGATCTATCTCCCTCAGCCTCCCAAAGTGCTGGGATTACAGGTGTGAGCCAACGCGCCCGGCCCTCTCTCTTCCTTTCAACAGGGTATTTTTGTTGCCCAGGCTAGAATGCAGTGGTGATCATAACTGACTGTAGCCTTCAACTCCTAAGCTCAAGTGATTCTCCCACTTCAGCCTCCCCAGTAGCTTAGACTACAGGCATGCACCACCATGCCTGGCTAATTATTTTGTTTTAGAGGTGAAGACCTGCTATGTTGCACAGGCTGGTCTCTAACTCTTTGCTTCAAGCAATCTTTCTGTCTTAGATTCCCAAAGTGCTGGGATTACACTTTGGGTGGGTGAGCCGCCACACTCATTCCTAATATATCCTGTGTTTATCTAAAACTTTGATGTTTTATTCATCATGTGTTTTCCGTGGGTGTTAATTTTTTTTTTTTTTTCCAAAAATGGAGTTCAAATGTTAACTTGATTGCAGAGATTTTCAGCACACTCTTCAGTTTTGTGCTCACTCATTCTAGACCTGTCCCTGAACGGAGGGTAAAATGATTCAGGATGGGACCGAAGACTTCACTGACCACTAATTTCAGTTTTTCTTTTTCCTTCTGATCAAATGTACAACAAACAATGATTTTTGTTCCTCAAAGGAAGCTGTAAGAACGGCAAAACCTGAAAGAAGGGATCAGGCTTTACGATTTTCTTTGGTCCACTACCCTCCATCTGGTCTACTCACTGACTCACCCCTGGGATCCAAATTGGGGTGACACCATTACTACTGATCCCCTTAACCACCTTGATCAAACTCTGTAAAAAGTCTTTTCCTTTGTGTTCTGAAAATGTTAGAAATTACAAATAACTTTTTTTTTTTTTTTTTTTTTTGAGACGGAGTCTTGCTCTGTCACCCAGGCTGGAGTGCTGTGGCCGGATCTCAGCTCACTGCAAGCTCCGCCTCCCGGGTTCCCGCCATTCTCCTGCCTCAGCCTCCGGAGTAGCTGGGACTACAGGCGCCCGCCACCTCGCCCGGCTAGTTTTTTTGTATTTTTTTTAGTAGAGACGGGGTTTCACCGTGTTCACCAGGATGGTCTCGATCTCCTGACCTCGTGATCCGCCCGTCTCGGCCTCCCAAAGTGCTGGGATTACAGGCTTGAGCCACCGCGCCCGGCCAACTTTTTTTTTTTTTTTTTGGAGACAGAGTTTTGCTCTTGGTGTGCAGGCTGGAGTGCAATGGCGTGATCTCGACTCACCACAACCCCTTCCTCCCAAGTTCAAGCAATTCTCCTGCCTCAGTCTCCTGAGTACCTGGGATTACAGGCGCCTGACACCACGCCCAGCTAATTTTTGTATTTTTAGTAGAGATGGGTTTCTCCATGTTGCTTAGGCTAGTCTTGAACTCCTTACCTGAGGTGATCCACCAGCCTCAGCCTCCCAAAGTGCTGGGATTACAGATGTGAGCCATCGTGCCTGGCCAAAAAAAACTTTTAATAGAAAAATAATTAGGCCAGGTGCAGTGGTAGTGGGCGCCTATAATCCCAGCTACTTGGGAGGCTGAGGCACCAGAATCGTGTGAACCTGGGAGGTGGAGGTTGCAGTGAGCTGAAGGCATGTCACTGCACTCTTGCCGGGGCAACAGAGTGAGACTCTATCTCCAAGAAAAATACTTAAAAGAATACCAACCCATAAAAATTGTTAAGTTTAAAGAACACAGATTTGGCACCCATCTGGTCTCATTCACCTCCCAGTGAATAAAAGATAGTTGTATGTCAAGGACCTGTTCTGGTATGTCAACAAGCATATGTGCCACTGGTTATTGAGTTTTGGTACACTTTGAGAGAATCTTTGCCCTTGCTCTGATAATCTTGAATGACGTAAAAGATCTGCAGTGGTAAGGGATGTATCGAGACTGTTCAGTCTTAAATGCCTCAATTAATATGAACAAACACTGGAAACACAGACAGGTATCAGGAACATCTCTACCATACTATACTCAACACTGAACACTTCTTATGCAAAGTAAGGACAGCCAGACATTCAAATCATTGAGTGTTTTATTGAACAATTAAGAAATGTATAACCATTTCATTACTTTACAATGGTAAAACCGATTTGTAATTTTTTATGTGAATATGCGAATTTGTACTTGAAAGAGTTTAGACTTGTATTGAATGAGGTGTATCTTGACAATCAAGTGGTTTTTTTTTCAGTACAAAATATACAAACAAGTATGTGTTTTAAACATAAATATAAACATAAACATAACTGAGACTAGCTTATGTTTCTACTCAAATGCACTTGTGGAAAGTACAATTCATCTGAAAAGACACTTTTAATAAGCTTTGAAATTCCACAGTATTGTCAGATTTTCTATTTAAAATTACATATATATTAACCCCAACCTTTCATTTTAGCAAAATAAGGGTTAATGGTTTATAGTTTCTTCTACTTTATAATGTTTACAAAGTAAAACTTCTACTCCAGATATGAACTTTTGGCCCAGCATGGTGGCACATGCTTGTAATCCCAACATTTTGGGAGGCCAAGGAGGCGGATCACTTGAGCTCACCAGCCTGAGTTTGAGACCAACCTGGGCAACATGGCGATACCCCATCTCTACAAAAAATACAAAAATTAGCCAGGTGTGGCCGTGAATGCCTGTAGTCCCAGGTACTCGGGAGGCTAAGGTGGAAGGATCGCTTGAGCCAGGGAGGTGGAGGTTGAGCCTAGATCATGACACTGCACTTTAGCCTGGGTGATAGATCCAGATCTCATCTCAAAAAAAAAAAAAAAAAAAAAAAAAGAAAGAAAAAGAAAAAAAAAAAGATATAAACTTGTAAATTTCTTACCTGGAATTAACATAAAGTAAGAAAAATTCTGTGGCACTAAGCTAACAATCCTTCAATAAATACAAATTAAGAACATCTTAGCATCTGAGGAACACCTAGTTATCAACACAACTCAAATTTAGACAGGATAGTTTCTTTTTTGAGTAATCATATCCCTAAATTCCTTCTGATTTTTTATTTCCATGTCTCAGCATCTCGGGATGAACAACACCAAGACAAAGCCTAATAGGATGTTGAGCACTCATCTTTTAGATACAGATATCACCCTGAGTAGGACTTCATTGGCATAACTGTATTTTAGATGTCAACTTTAAGTAAGACTTTTTAAGAAATTATCTATACAAAATAATAAAGGACATAACAAAATTTCAAAGGAAATCAAACATGGGGTTCTTATAATTACATGATGAGAAAGGTTAAAAAATGAATGGTTCCAGCCTGAATTCAAGACCAACCTGGGCAACAGGGTGAAACCTCATCTCTACAAAAAATACAAGAATTAGCTGGGTGTGGTGGCACACACATAATCCCAGCCTATAATTGGGAGGTTAAGGGACGAGAATCACTTGAACTTGGTAGGTGGAGGTTGCAGTGAGTCAAAAGCATGCCATTTAACTCCAGCCTGGGCAACAGAGCAAGACTCTGTCTCAAAACAAAAACAAAACCAAAAACAATGGTTTCATTTGAACATAAAATGAACTACAATTAGGATTTTATGTTTTACCTTCAAATGGACAACATTACTCATGAAATAAAAAAATCATACTTTCATAAACCTTAAAGCCTATCATAAAATTGGCAGCAATTAATAGCTTTTCTTAGTCTTTATCTATAATCAAAGAACCAATTATTTTCTCCCTTTTGTGAGAAGCCAAATGGTCAATGCAGTTGATTTCAGGTTGAGCAGTTTTTAGAAAATCACTCAAACATATACTTTTGGAGAATTATAGGAATATGAAAGCAACATTTTAAATTATTGCACCTTTTACCATGAGAGAGTTGTAAGACACTAAAAGCTATTTTTCTTTTTAACCCATAAGAGAATAATAATGTGCAGGAAAAGATGAAATATTTTTGTTATGTAGGCAAACAATTTGGGCTTCAGATTGGAATCCTTTTGAATTTATGTTACTTTCCCTCTAAAGAGAAGCCAAGAAGAATAAAATCCTCTGAAGCTAATAAACCATCCCAGGTGCTTTCAAATGATCCTTTTTTTGTGTGTAGGAACTTCTAAGCAATCACACTGTTGGCATCATGAAGTTCTTTTGGGTGGCTGGGTCTCTTTCCTTCACTCCTCTTCTTCTTCTGATAGATCCAGTAAAGTTAGCTAGAGAGATCTATATCTGAGAGGCAAAGGAAAAAGAAATACATCAAAGAAATACTATCCAGCACACCAATAAACACATGCTTAATTTTTTTTTTAAATAATGAGTTATGGAAGTTTACCAGTGTTTTTCAGTGCTGAAAGCATCTTTATGTATTCTTACTTTTCAATAGAAATGCAGCACCCGTGTGTCTTTAAAAGGTTGAATTTAAATTTTTATTTTATTTTATTAATTTTTTGAGACAGTCTCACTCTGTTGCCCAGGCTGGAGTGCAGTGGTATAGTCTCGGCTCACTGCAACCTCTGCCTCTCAAGTTCAAGTGATTCTCATGCCTCAGCCTCTTGAGTAGCTGGGATTATAGGTGTGCACCACTGGTGTCAATGTTTCCCTAGGTAGGTTCTTTTTGGCCCCCTCCCGAAGACATGAAGGCTGCTTCTTGCTTCATTTCTGGAAGTTTCCACCTCCTTCATATTTCACTTTCACTTCACATCTCACAGTCATAGTGGGGTGCTAACTGTGACTAATTTAGCAATACAAATATGCAGATGCCTCTTCTGGAATCATCTCTCTCAACTCAGATTGCCTAAATTTGAACATAAAAATGAAATGGCGCCAGGCATGATGGCTCATACCTACTGGTGAGGCTGGGGTGAGAGGAAGGCTTCAGCACAGAAGTTTAAAACCAGCCTGGAAAACATAGCAAGAGCTCATCTAGGAAAAATATGTATGTGTGGCTGGGCATGGTGGCTCATGCCTATAATCCTAGCACTTTGGGAAGCCGAGGCAGGTGGATTGCTTAAGCCCAGGAGTCTGAGACCAGCCTGGCCAACAGGGTGAAACCCAGTCTCTACCAAAAACACAAAATTTAGCCGGGCATGGTGGTGCATACTTATATTCCCAGCTACTCAGGAGGCTGAGGCAAGAGAATTGCTTGAAGCTGGAAGAAAGAGGTTGCAGTGACCCCAGATTATGCCACTGTACTCCAGCCTGGGCAAGAGAGCAAGACTCTGTCTCAAAAAGAAAAAAGAAAAAAGAAAATAATATATATATGTGTGTGTGTTTTGTAAAAGACAGATGAAAATGAGATGGATTTTTTTTGCTTATCAAACTTACAATATATACATATTTGTTACCCAGGTTGAAGCACAGTGGCACGATCTTGGCTCTCCACAACCTTCACTTTCTGGGTTCAAGTGATTCTCCTGCCTCAGCCTCTTGAGTAGCTGGGATTACAGGCGTGCGCCAAGACACCTGGCTAATTTTTTTGTATTTGTAGTAGAGACAAATACTCTACCATGTTGGCCAGGCTAGTCTTGAACTCCTGATCTCAAGTGATCCGTCTGCCTCGGCCTCCCAAAGTCCTGAGATTATAGGTGTGAGCCACCTCTCCCAGCTGAAAAATTGTTAAATAAATTAAAATGTTATACTGCACAATATTCTTAATTTTTCTTTCCTTTTTTTTTTTTTTTTTGTGACCAAACAACAAACCCAAGAAAATACTCATTTAATGCACAGGAAGCAGTAGAGGAGGAAGAGAGTAACAAAAAAAGACATGAGACGTATAGAAAAGAAAAAGTAAAATTGCATAAGTAAGTTCGACCATATACATAATAAAATTAAACATGAACTTACTAAATAATCCATTCAAAAGGCAGATTGTGTCAGACTGGGTAAAAACAAACAAACAAACAAAAAACATGATCTAACCATATGCTCTTTGCAAAGGCATGTTTCTGATTCAAAGCCAAAAATAGATTGAAAGTCAAAGGATGGAAAAAGAGATATCATGCAAGCAGCAAGTATAAGAGAGAGCTGAAGTGAATATACTAATAATAATGTCATATTTTAAAAAATTAAGACAAAGCCGGGCACGGTGGCTCATGCCTGTAATCCCAGCACTTTGGGAGGCCGAGGTGGGTGGATCGTAAGGTCAGGAGTTCTAGACCAACCTGGCCAACACGGTGAAACCCCATCTCTACTAAAAATACAAAAATTAGCCGGGCGTGGTGGCAGGCTCCTGTAATCCCAGCTACTCAGGAGGCTGAGGCAGGAGAATCGCTTGAACCTGGGAGGCGGAGGTTGCAGTGAGCCAAGATCGTGCCACTGCACTCCAGCCTGGGCGACAGAGCAAGAATCCGCCTCAAAAAAAAAAAAAAAAAAAAAGACAAAAATTGTTACTAGAGACAAAGAAGGACATTTATAATGCTAAAAGGGTCAATTGAGGAAGATAGAACAGTTAAGAAGATAAATATACTTAAAAACAGAGCCCTAAAATACATGAAGCAAAATCTGGCAGAATTGAAAGGAGAAATAGATGATTCAACAATGGAATCAAATTAGAAATCAATAACAAAAGAAATTTGAGAAATTCTCAAATATATGGAAATTAACAACAGACTCCTAAACAGCCAGTAACTCAAAGAAGACTCACAAGGGAAATAAGAGACTATTTTGAGATGAATGACAATGAATACTTAGGGAATACAGCTAAAGTAGCACTTGGAGAGAAATTTATACCTATAAACATCTATAGTAAAAGAGAAGAAAGATCCCAATTGAATACCTAACATTTCACTTAAGACTCTAAAAATGGAAGAGCAAACAAAACCTAAATCAGGCAGAAGCAAGGAAATAATGATGATTATGGCAGAAACGAATGAACTGGAGAATGGAAAAACCATAGCAAAAATCAACAAAATGAAAGTTGTTTCTTTGGAAATAGCAACCAAATTGATGAACCTTATTTAGGCTGACCAAGAATAAAAGAGAAAAGACTCAAAATACTACTCTGAAATGAAAGAGAGAACATCACTACTAACCTTACAAGAACAAAAAATAACTATAAGAAAATAATATAAACAACTGTGTGACAACAAATTTGATAACTTAGATAAGATAGACAAATTCCTAGAAAGAGACAAATTCCTAGAAAAACACAAATTACCAAAACTGACTCAAAAAGAAATAAAAATCTGAAATAGATCTATAACAAGAAAAAAGATCGAATTAGCAATTAGGAAACTTTCCAAAAAGAACCACATGGCTTCACTGGTGAATCCTATAAATCTATTAAAGAATAATTAGTATCATTTTTTCCCAAACTCTTCCAAAATTCAGAAGAGGAGAAAACACTTCCCAAGTCATTTTATGGTTACCCTGATACCAAAATCGGAAAAAGACATCATAAGAAAAGTACAGAACAATATCTCTTATGAATGTAGCTGTAAAAATTCTCAACAAAATACTAACAATCTAAATTCAGCAACATATGAAGAACGTTGTGATTTAGTGGGATTTACCTCAGAAGTACAAAGTTAATTTAACATCCAAAAATCATTTAATGTGATGCATAATATTAATAGAATAAGAGATAAAACATATAACACATGATATATATATACATATATATGTGTGTGTGAATATATATTTGGTTTTCTGTATTTTTTTTTCTTTTTTTTCTTTTGAGACAGGGTCACACTCCATTGCTCAGGCTAGAATGCAGTGGTTTGATCACAGCTCACTCAGTCTCAACTTTCTGGACCTGGGATCAGGCAATTCTTTCACTTCAGCTTCCTGAGTAGTTGGGACTGTAGGTGCATACCACTACACCTTCTTGGCTAATTCTTTGCATTTTTTGCAGAGATGGGGTTTTGCTGTGTTGCCCAGGCTGGCCTCAAACTCCCTGGCTCAAGCAATCTGCCCCCCTCAGCCTCCCAAAGTGTTGGGATTACAGGCGTGAACCACCACACCTGGTCACACATGATAATTTAGATACAGAAAAAGAAGTTGACCAAAACAAACATCCTCCCTTCATAATAACAACATTCAGCAATCTTGCAATAGAAAAAAATTTCTCAATCCGATAAAGGTCATCTACAAAGACCCATAGCTAACGTAATACTTAATGGATGAAAGACTAAATCTGGGACCAAGAATAAGACAAACATGTTTGCTTGAACTACTTTGGAGGTTCTCATCACAGCACTTAGGCAAGAAAAGAAAAAAGACACCCAAATTAGAAAGGAAGAAGAAACTACCTCAATTTGCAGGTGATCTTGTACGTGAGCTTGGACACAGCAAATCCTAAGGAACCTACTGAAAAACCTATGAGAATGAATCAGTAATTTTATTAAAATTTCAGAATGTAAGATCAATAAAAAATCAATTGTATTCCTATGCATTAGCAATGGACAATTCAGAAATGAAATTAAGAAAATTCCATTTGCAATAGCATCAAAAGAATAAAATACTTAGGAATAAATTTAACAAACGAAGTACGAAACTTGTACTGTGAATACTACAAAAGCAATTAAAATAGACCTGAACAAAGAGAAATACATTCCATTTCATGGATCGGAAGACTTAATTTTGTCAAGATGGCAATACTTGCTACATTGATCTATAAATTTAAAACTATCCCTATCCAAATGCCAGATGGCTCTTTGCAGAAATTGACAAAGTAGATGTAAATCTTTGTGACCTTCGATTAATTAAAAAAAAAAAAAAATACATAATACCTAAAGAACAAGCTACCGAAGAATAGACTAATTTGACGTCAATAAAATTAAAAACTTTCTTGCTCCAAGGACACCAAAAAAAGACATCCACAGAATGGAAGAAAATATTTGCCCATCGGCCGGGCGCGGTGGCTCACGCCTGTAATCCCAGCACTTTGGGAGGCCGAGGCGGGCGGATCACAAGGTCAGGAGATCGAGACCATCCTGGCTAACACAGTGAAACCCCGTCTCTACTAAAAAAAAATACAAAAAACTAGCCGGGCGCGGTTGTGGGCGCCTGTAGTCCCAGCTACTCGGGAGGCTGAGGCAGGAGAATGGCGTGAACCCGGGAGGCGGAGCTTGCAGTGAGCCGAGATCGCGCCACTGCACTCCAGCCTGGGCGACAGAGCGAGACTCTGTCTCAAAAAAAAAAAAAAAAAAAAAAAAAATATTTGCCCATCATATTTCAGATAAGGGCTTTGTATTCAGAATATATACATATATGTATATCTTACAGCTCAACAATATAAAGACAAATAATCCAACTGAAAAATGGGCAAAGGATTTGAATAGCCATTTCCCCAAAGAGACACAAATATCCAATAAGCACGTGAAAAGATACTCAACATTTCGGTCATTATGGAAATGCAAATCAAAACCACAGTAAGATGTCACTTCACACCCTCTAGGATAGCTATAACAACAAGTGTTTGCAAGTATGTGGAGAAATAAGAACCCACATATACTGCTGGTGGGAATGTGAAATGATGCCACTCCCATGAAAAACAGCTTGGCAGTTCCTCAATGAGTTACACATGGAATAACCATATGACCCAACAATTCCTCTCTTTTAATTCCCAGAGAACTGAAAACATATGTTCCAACAAAAACTTATATACTAATGTTCACAGCAGAATGATTCATATTAGCCAAATAGCGGGAATAACCCAAATGTTCATCAATAGTTGACAGGACAAACAAACTGTGATTTTTCCATATTATGGAATTGTATTCAGTCATAAATTGGAGCGGAGTACTGATACATGCTACTACATGGATTGGCCCTGAAAACATTAAGTAAAAAAAGCTAATTACAAAGACCATGTATCACAGGAATTCATTTATATGGAATATCTAGAATAGGGAAATCTGTAGAGACAGAAAGTAGATTAGTGGTTGTTCAGGACTGAACAACTGGGGAGAAACGGGGAATGCCTGCTAATGGGTATGGGGTTTCTTTCTGGGATGATGAAAATGTTCTAAAATTGATCATGGTGATGGTTGCACAACTTAGGAATTTATAGTAAAAGCCATTAAATTGTACACCTTAAATGGGTGAATTGTCTGGTGTATAAATGATATCTGAAAAAAAATTAAATATACATATCCTCATAATTCCACTTCTAGGAATATTTTGTAAGAAAATAAGTGTACATATGTTCAAATATGTATGCATGCCTGTTCACTGCAACATTGTTCAAAATAGCATAAATAAATACTACAAAACGTAAATATTGGTCAATAAAGTCAAGATAAATAAATTAAGGCTATCCATACAGTGAAATGCAATCATCCCTCAGTGTCCCTGGGAACTGGTTCTAGGACTTCCCTTGGATACCAAAATCCATGGATGCTGAAGTCCCTTATATAAAATGGTGTAGTATTTGCATATAAATTACACCCAGCCTTCCGTATACTTTAAATTGTTTCCAGATTACTTATAATACCTAATACAATATAAATGGTATGGAAATAGTTGTTATACTGTATTGTTTAGGGAATAATGACAAGGAAAAAAGTTTGAACATGTTCAGTACAGATACTACCATTCTGGTTTTTTCCCCAAATATTTTCAATCTGCCATTGGCTGATTTAATGAAAAACCCATGGATATGGAGGGCTGACTGGACTATAGTGTCATTCAAAATGACATTCTTAATACCTAAGTGACGGGTTGATAGGTGCAGCAAACCACCATGGCACACGTTTATCTATGTAACAAACCTGTGCGTTCTACACATGTATTCTGAAACTTAAAGTAAAATAAAAATAACTTACTGTTTTCATATGTACAAATAAATACATCTAAGTAAAAGACAAATCCGTAAATGGATTTCATATGTTTAAATAATGTGTATATATGTCATATTTATGCACATATAAAAGTAAATTAGATTTAATGTCATTTAGATGCTAAGTAAAAGATGAAGCTGTAAATGGTTTTCAAATGTGTTTAAATAATGTGTATATATGTCATATTTATGCACATAATTTTTGTATATATAAAAATGTTGCTATTAGAAAAAAATGTGAAGAGAACTAGTATAAAATTGAACTAAACTCCAGCACAATTTTGACATAAATGAAATGTGATACCTAAAGAACTCCAAGCCCCCGCATACCCCCCACCCTCACCCCCACTCCCTCCCCACCCTCACCAAGGTTACTTTGGCCAGTGTAATAAAAGAAGTTATTGGGAGGCTGAGGCAGGAGAATCGCTTGAACCTGGGAAGCAGAGGTTGCAGTGAGCCGAGATTACGCCATTGCACTCCAGCCTGGGCAACAAGAGGGAAACTCCGTCTTGAAAAAAAAAAGTTATATATGGTACACACACACCCACACATACATACACACTCAAGCGAAGTGACATTTAATCAAAATTTTCACTGAGTAGGAAAAAGGTGAAGAGTAGGAAAAAAGCATGTCTAGGCAGAAGAAAACAATGTGTAAAAGCCCTGAAGTGCTAAGGAACATGACATATTTGACAAACTCACAGAGAAGCGCCTTTGTGGTTGACATTCAGAGTTTTATTTCAATTGTAAGAGTAATGAGAAATCACTAAAGGACCTTAAGCAGTATAGAAGCCATAATACAAAGAATGGATAGAAGAGAAGCAAAAGTGGAGGTGTGAAGGTTGCTGCAAGGTAAACAGTAGTTGAGCTTGTGTGACGTGAACTGGTGACAAATTGGGAACTGGGAGACTGAATATGTACAAGTGTACAATGGCCAGATCCTATATTAATGCTTTGACCCACAGACTGCAACAATCAGCCCAGGAAGCCGAATCACAACCTCTGCAGCAGCTGATCCCAGATGGTCAAGATTTAGTCAAGAACTACTAGTGTCCTTTCTATCCCTCCTCCCCTGATTCTAACTTAGGACTAACTGAAGAAACCACATATACTCCCCAAATTAAATAGGATATCCTGCTTCTAGATAGCCTGCCTTCAGCTTTCCCAGGCCAACCATCTCCAGTCACATCACACCTAAAGCCTTCCCTGTTTCTCACAATGAAGCTTTCCAGATTCTCTGCCTGTCTTGGTCCCCTGCCAAACTCAAGTGATGCTGGCTGACTCCCTTGCTATGTAAACTCTGAATAAATAGCCCTGGCTTGATCTCATTTGAGTGGTTGTCTTCTATTTTTCTTTTTTCCCTCAGGAGTATGATAATTAAGTGTAAAGCAGTAATTGGGGCTAAAGGAATGGATGAAACAGAGCAGGAGAGAGAAGAGATACATTTTATTACACCTTGAAGGGTACAACAGCCTGCTTAGGGGCAGAGGGTCAGCTGAGGATTTAGTGGAAATAAGTATGGTGCCCTGGAATTGAAGGGAAGGGACTTTTGCAGGCCAAGTAGCCAGCTGCTAAATTCTGCTGTGAAATCAGGAAGAAGACTAAAATTTGTCAATTAATTTAGAAAGATCAGACTGGGCGCAGTGGCTCAAACCTGTAATCCCAGTACTTTGGGAGGCCAAGGCAGATGGATCACCTGAGGTCAGGAGTTCAAGACCAGCCTGGCCAACATGGTGAAACCCTGTCTCTACTAAAAATACAAAAACTAGCTGGGTGTGGTGGCGCATGCCTATAATCCCAGCTACTCAGGAGGCTGAGGCAGGAGAATCGCTTGAACCCAGGAGGCAGAGGTTGTGGTGAGCTGAGATAGAATCATTGCAATCCAGCCTGGGCGACAAGAGCGAAACTCCATCTCAAAAAAAAAAAAAATTAGTAAGATAAGGATAATTCTAAAGGAGATGTAAGACAGATTAAAGTGGATTTAGATGTGAATGCAAAATAATGAATCGGGGACAATGAGTACAGAAAAATCATGAGTATTGACAAAGGGGTGTGTGGATGTGTATATGTGTGTCTTGTTTGTTTTAATATATAGGCTTATCACCATTTAAACTTTCAATTTGACATGATGATCCAGAGAGGTAAAGGTGTAAGTGGCAGCTTGAAATTCCTAAGAAATCTTAGGGAGAGAATGGTACCCACAGCACATATGAAGGACTGGCCATGCCTTCCGTGATACCAAGAAGGAAGAGGAAGATGGGGGTGGGTAAGGGGGGGAATGCATTAGATGGGATTTACGCTAAAAAGAAATTTTAGATTCCTGAACAACATGGTAGAGAGCAGCTAGTTTAGCTAACTATGGAAAGAATTGTTACACATTTTGTAAGGAGAAATCAGTTTTTGAAATGACGAAAACTGGCCGGGCGTGGTGGCTCACGCCTTTAATCCCAGCATTTTAGGAGGCCGAGGTGGGCAGATCACCTGAGGTCAAAAGTTCAAGACCCGCCTGGCCAACATGGTGAAACCCCATCTCCACTAAAAATACAAAAAAATTAGACAGGCGTGGTGGTATGCACCTGTAATCCCAGCTACTTGGGAGGCCGAGCCAGAATTGCTTGAAACTGGGAGGCAGAGGTCGCAGTGAGCCGAGATCGTGCCACTGTACTACACTCCAGCCTAGGCAACAAGAGTGAAACTCTGTCTCAAAAGAAAAGAAAAGAAAACTTTGAAACTCTGGAACATTGTATACATACTTTGTTCAGACGAATATACAATTATCTTAATAAATGTTTATAATATAAACATCACTATGTCTTTGATATATAAATGTATAAGTAAATATATTTATCATTAAGGCACCATAATCTTTTTTTTTTTTAAGGCGGAGTCTCACTCTGTCTCTCAGGCTGGAGTGCAGTGGTGTGATCACAGCGTACTGCAGCCTCAACCCCTCGGCTCAAGCAATCCTCCCACCTCAGCCTCCTGAGTAGCTGGAACTACAGGTATGCACCACCATGCCAGCTAATGTATTTTTTGTAGAGACAGTGTCTTGCAATGTTGCTCAGGCTATTCTCAAACTCCTGGTCTTAAAAGATCCTCCCATCTCAGACTCCCAAAGTTCTGGGTTTACAAGTGTGAGCCACTGTGGCCGGCTAGCATCATAATCTTTACAGAAAAGTTTTATCTCATCAGTAAATTAGGGACATTAGGGATTTCCTCCAAGCATGACCTTTGGACACTGGGCTGTGATTAATTTAGAAAAGAGTAATTTTCTGTATTTCATTTAGCTTTATGCAATACGTCCTGCAGATATTTCAGCCCTCACAGGAATGTCCCATATTTAAGGCAGTTCTTGGGCCATTCATATTAAGCAAAGGTTTGTACCTTAAGCTTTAGGGGCTACATCTTGTCTTCAAGGAGCTCATATTTCAATACTGACAAAAATCTAAAGAAACAAAGTCGAATGTGATAAATGGCTTTAAAAGCCTACTGCTAAAAGTGCTGTGACTGTTAGGAGGATTGAAGATTATTTTAAACTAACTGAATTCAGGTGGGCCTCATGAGGAAAATGGAATTTATGAGAACTCTCAAGGAGGCAGAGAGTTTGGACTTGATGAGAGAAGGAATTCCTAGAAGAGGAAATATCTCCACCACAGAGATAGAAAATCATAGTTCCATCCTAGAAATATTAGAAAATAAATCTGAAAATGTGTGTATGTGTCTAGTGAGAACAAGTATTAAATTTATTATATTAAATTAAAAGATAATAAGTAAAAGCTTCATTTCATTTCATCTTTCTTTTTTGTTTTTCTTTTTTTGTGAGACATGGTCTCGCTCTGTCACCCAGGCTAGAGTGCAATGGCGTGATCTTGGCTCACTGCAACCTTCGCCTCCTAGGTTCAAGTGATTCTCCTGCCTCAGCTTCCTGAGCAGCTGGGATTACAGGTGCCTGCCACAACATCTGGCTAATTTTTGTATTTTCAGTAGAGATGGCATTTCACCGTGTTGGTCAGGCTGGTCTCGAACTCCCAACCTCAAGCCATCTGCCCGCCTTGACCTCCCAAAGTGCTGGGATTATAGGCGTGAGCCACCACTCCCAGCCTATTTTACTTCTTTTAGCAAAATTATGAGGCTGGGCATGATGGATCACGCCTGTAACCCTAGCACTTTGGGAGGCCGAGGCAGGCATATCACTTGAAGTCAGGAGTGCGAGACCAGTCTGGCCAACATGGTGAAAACCTGTCTCTACTAAAACTACACAAATTAGTTGGGTGTGGTGGCGCAAACCTGTAATGCCAACTACTTGGGAGGCTGAGGCAGGAGAATTGCTTGAGCCCAAAAGGCGGAG
This sequence comes from Theropithecus gelada, assembly GCF_003255815.1. Taxonomy (NCBI): domain Eukaryota; kingdom Metazoa; phylum Chordata; class Mammalia; order Primates; family Cercopithecidae; genus Theropithecus; species Theropithecus gelada. The sequence continues at coordinate 161,881,631 of NC_037672.1, read as the reverse complement.
GCTGCAGTGAGCTGAGATTGCACCACTGCCCTCTAGCCTGGGCGACAGAGCAAGACTCCATCTCAAAAACAAAACAAAACAAAGCAAACAAACAAACAAACAAAAACACTTATGAAGTGCCTGCTGTATTGCAGGCACTTTTTTTGGCGGAAGATACAAAGATAAGTAAAACCTACCCTCGGGCTTCGGGGAATTGACAGCATGCAGAGGGAAGAGGGGAGGACTGCAGTCAGTTAACACTTCCTAATGCCGGGCGTTAAGGATTTTAACAGAAGTATGTAAATAGTGCTCTGAGAGCAAAAGTGGGCATATCTCTTGTAATTAGTAGGGGTATTAAAATCAGAGGTTTCCTAAAGGATGAATGATACTGAGAGCAAAAGTGAAAAAATTTTCCTTTTAGGTAAAAGCATAGCTTGAAGAACAGCTAAGAGGTGAAGAATGGACTGATTTTAAAGTAATAGTAAGTCTAACTACTATTTATTTAGCACTTACTATGCGCCAAGTATTGTTATCATAGGGTAAGGGCCATAACACGTTCCATCTTATAGATCTGGAAGTGGAGGGAAGCTCAGAGAGAATAAATGACTTACCAACAATGATCACAGAGAGTGAGCTATGTGGCCAGAGCTTGAATCCAGTTGGTCCAAACACAGTCTTAACTCTTATGCCCTCTGGGGCAGGCAAAGGGGAAAGAATCAGGTAACAGATGAAACTGGAAAGGCGTATGTTGTAAGGTGTTGTTTGTCAAATTATTGTTATTATTTTGTGTTCCATTTGACCTACAGCGGGATAACTGAGATCAGGACTGAAACACATTCACTGGATTCAGAAGGAGGAAGTCATAATGAACCTTCCCCAGAAAGAAAAAGGGGAGAATGTGTTGAAAATAGTTGGGAGGAAAGAAAACAGCTGCCTTTTCCAAAAATGTGGCTTTGAAGAGATGAAGAGAACATGGGTTGGTCACTTGAGAGCACTATGGAGTCAATGGTGGAACTCTTTTCTTTCTTTCCTTCTCTTCCTCCCTCTTTTTCTTTCTTCTCTCCCTCTCTGTTTCTTTCTTCTCTCCTTCTTTCTTTCTCTTCCCCTTCCTTCCTCCCTCCCTCTCTTTCTCTCTCTCCTTCTCTTTCTTTTCTTCTTTCTCTCTCTTTCTTTCCCTGTTTCTCCTTCCTTCTTTCTTTCCTTTTTTCTTCCCTTCTCTTTCTTCTCTCCCTCTCTGTTTCTTCTTCTCTGCTTTCTTTTCTCCTTTCTTTCTTTCTCTCTTTCTTTCCTTTTTTCTTCCCTTCTCTCTCTTCTCTTCCTCTCTTTCTGTCTTCTTTCTTTCTTTGTTTCATTTCTTCTCTTTCTCTTCCTTTCTGTCTTTGTCTCTTTCATCTGTCTTTTTTTTTTTAAAGATAAAATAGATCAGTGCTGACATATTGAACATTCTGGGGGAGCAAGGGAGTATAATTGCTAGATAAAGGTACTTGAGGTTAGGGAGATTACCCATATCCAAGAGAGGTATCTTTTATTGAAAGACTAGGGTCCACATACAGTGGCTCATGCCTATAATCCCAGCACTTTGGGAGGCCAAGGTTGGAGGATTGCTTGAGCCCAGAAGGTCAAGACCAGACTGGCAACAAAGTTAGACCCTGTCTCTACAAAAAATCTTAAAATTAGCCAAGCATGGTGTCATACACCTGTAGTTTCACATACTTGGAAGGCTGAGGCAGGAGGATAAACTGAGCCCAAGACTTTGAGGCTACAATGAACTATGATCACACCACGGCACCCAGCCTGGGTGACAGAATGAGATCCTGTCTCAAAAAAAAAAAAAAAAAAAAAAAAAAAAAAAAAAAGGACTAGGAAGGGAACACAAAAGAAGCATTGTAGATGTAGATGTCTGTAGCTTCAGGGTAAGGTTGGATTTCCAGGCTCAATGACCTCCTATTTCACCATGAAGTAAGAGGAGTTATCTTTTGCTGTGAGTTGAAAGAGGAGATTAAGAAGTGTAAAGAAACTAGAGGTTATTAGTTTGAAATAATAGTTGAATAGGAATATGAAGCGCGGAAGAGTTCTTCCCAGAGAACCCAGCTAAAGTTGGAGATGAAGTGCTCCACGAAGGTAGAGATTCTATGCTGAAAGCAGAGTTGGGTTTCAGTTAAACTCAACAGGTGGAGAGAATGGAGTGAGAAGGATGAAGATGCTAGGATAATTGCAGGAAGAGTTGGGAAGCAGGGCAGGTTTGGTTAAGGGGTTCAGATGCTCATGACTGAAAGGGGGTAAGAATAAGGCAGAAAATAGGAAACTAGAAGCAAAGTTTGAATAGCAAGTGAGGGTGACAAGAGAGTGTTAGCTGGACTCAATTAAAAATGATGTATTAAAAGATACTTTTTCCGGCCGGGCGCGGTGGCTCAAGCCTGTAATCCCAGCACTTTGGGAGGCCGAGACGGGCGGATCACGAGGTCAGGAGATCGAGACCATCCTGGCTAACACGGTGAAACCCCGTCTCTATTAAGAAATACAAAAAACTAGCCGGGCGAGGTGGCGGGCGCCTGTAGTCCCAGCTACTCGGGAGGCTGAGGCCGGAGAATGGCGTAAACCCGGGAGGCGGAGCTTGCAGTGAGCTGAGATCCGGCCACTGCACTCCAGCCTGGGTGACAGAGCGAGACTCCGTCTCAAAAAAAAAAAAAGATACTTTTTCCAAAAATCTTTTCATAGTCATTGCCTCTGGAACATGAAAATGGGCAATAGGGTAGGATGGGGAACTTGTACTTTTGACTTTACATTCTATGCTGTTAGAAATATATTCTACACCATGAACATGTGTTACAGTTGTTATTAAAAAGCTAGCTAGACCGGGCGCGGTGGCTCACGCCTGTAATCCCAGCACTTTGGGAGACCGAGACGAGCAGATCACCTGAGGTCAGGAGTTCGAGACCAATCTGACCAACATGGAGAAACTCTATCTCTACTGAAAATACAAAATTAGCCGGGTATGGTGGTGCATGCCTGTAATCCCAGCTACTCGGGAGGCTGAGGCAGGAGAATCATTTGAACCCGGAAGGTGGAGGCTGTGGTGAGCTGAGATGGCACTATCACACTCCAGCCTGGGCAACAAGAATGAAAACTCCGTCTCAAAAAATAAAAATTTAAAAAAAAAAAAAAAGTGAGTAGAGTATATATTGATGGGGTATGTAGTTATCTAGAGTACATATTAATTAAGTAATTTTTTAGAGATAGGGTCTAGACTGGAGTGCACAATCATAGCTCACTGCAGCCTCAAACTCTTGGGCTCAAATGATCCTCCCTGGAGGCCTCAGCTCCCCAAACAGCTAGGACTAGAGGGACACGCCACCATGCCGTGCTAATTTTTTTTTTTTTTTTGGTAGAGACAAGATTTAATCATGTTGTCCAGACTGGTCTTGAACTTCTGCACTCAAGCAATCCACCTATCTCCGCCTCCCAAAGTGCTAAGATTATAGGCATGAGCCACTGGACCTGGCCTTAGAGTACATACTTATAGATAAAAGCATTGATGTGGTGAGATTTTACTATTGGAAGGGAGAAGTCATTCCAGTCTTAAGTTGCGACCTCATTTTCCACTCTAGGGCCCTCACATTAACCTGTAGACTTGCATTTCCTGACACCCCTTCTCTTGCTCTCCTTCACTCTAAATCACTTAGGACTGAAGGTGATGCCAAAATGTTTTTAAGAAAAAAAATCAAGGAAATGAACTGCATACAGCATGGATTTTTCTGCGTAATTAATTCAGTTGCGTAGGCTGGGATCATTGAGGATGACCCTAGGAGCTGGAAAAATTGACTGAGTAAAGATAATATGACATTCCTATTAAATGAGCTAAAGGTCTGAACACTCTAATAAAGGGTTCATCTGGAAAACTTTCAAAGTCAATTGTTTACCTTACCTATCCTTTTACGAAGTCTTACTTGATCCTAACTGATCAAATAACCACATGTGATTTTATCTAAAGCATCCAAAAAATTAGAGGGGGAGAAATGAAATGGGTGTTTTGCCTTAGAGTCCACTACCTAGGTTTACAGTACATTGACCCAGTTACCAAAGTGCCTTTGTTGCAAAACATATAAAAAATGGGAAAGTATTTAGGACAGTGAGAATTATGTTATCAGATCTGAAGGTAGCACTTGTTATTATAGTGCTGGTTGAGCAAGGTCTTGAAAAATCATCTAATGTTTATCTTACATTAACTCTTACAGTAGATTCCAACAGGTGACTTTTAAGCATTCTTCAAAGAACTGTAGCTGGAATGTAGAACTAGTCTAAAACTGAGAAAATGGATGCTGTAACCCAAGCAGTTTCATAAGCTATCAGTCAACTTTTGTAAAGGGTTGCTATTATTAAGTAGTTTGCAAAGCTTTAATTACATTTCCTTTTGGTTTACAAACTTGATTTATAAGTCAAAATTTCCCTCAACTTTAAAAATTCAAATTTCACTACTCATGCTTACTTGTAACACTGCTTTTTATGGTATGTGATTTGAGGATAATCTGTGGTTATCTAAAGACTTGTGTTTATATTTTGAAAGGTGTCTTTCTTTGTATATGCAGGAATTCTCTTGCTATTGTGAAATGTGTCCTCTCCTCTTTGTTATTTATGAAGGAGTGCTGGAAAAATCTGGGGTGTCTCTATTCCTCTTAAGCACAGATTTTTACCATTGTTTTATACATGACACTGAAATGCCCTGCTGGAAGCATTATCAACACACACCAAAGGATATTTTAACACAGAAAATCTTTTTAAAGCATGTTTCAATCACCATTAATTGGCTTCTCAGTAAACCTCCTACTGTATCTTTCTGGATTCCTCCACCAAAGCTATTTTTTGTATTTTGATAACAAAGATTAATTTGTTACAGATATAGGCATAGAGAACTTGACATTTTTTGTCTCAGTCCTTTTGATAAATGTTTCTTACTAAATTGCTCCTCCTTCATTTAATTTTCTACTACAGGGCTTTCCCTGGCTTTGAAAAGCATGCATTAAACAATAGACATAGCAACTGTTCTTTCCACTGAATGAGGGGAACCATAAAAGCTACTCTACAGGCCAACTGAATAAGCTAATTTAGCCATTGCCTGTGTATGTTAACCAGATGAGGGATATTTCTGTGACATTTTTTAAGGAAGATATATCTTTAATGAATTAATGAGCTTGAAATACTTACAATGGAATGCCAAACTGTGTATTTTTTAGTATGAAGTAACTTAAACTTGGACAGTGTTTGAAGTTAGCTGATTGAAGCAGTATTACCGGTAATCGTGGTGGTGTAAAAGTATTTAGCAAGTGTAAAAACAAGAAAAGGGAGGTGCAAAACTCTACCAGAATTTATCCTTAAGATGTGACTATCAAGGTCACTACTATTGGTGAGACTGGAAAGCTGCCATTTCATTAGTATTAAGTTTACTTTATCTATTAAAAGAAATATTTTCAGAAAAAAATAAACCCTGAGGGCCGGGTGTGGTGGCTCACATCTGAAATCCCAGCACTTTGGAAGGCCAAGGCAGGTGGATCACTTGAGGCTAGGAGTTCGAGACCAGCCTGCGCAACATGGGGAACCCTCATCTCTACAAAAAATACAAAAATTACCCAAGAGTGGTGGCACATGCCTGTAGTCCCAGCTACTTGGGGGGCTGAGGTGGGAGGATCACTTGAGCCCGGGAGGTTGGGTCTGCAACGAGCTGAGATCACATCATTGCACTCCAGCCTGGGTGACAGAGCAAGACCCTGGGGGAGAGGGGAGAGTGGAGAGGAGACAGGAGTTGAGGGAGTGGGAGGAGAGGAGGAGAGGAGGAGAGGAGAAGAGGAAAAGAAAACCCTGAAGTATTGATGGTAGTTCATTGATGGTATGATGTTGGGTGAATACGTCCAAATGCTTTCATACACACTGGGCTTAATAGGGGAATCGGCTTATTCTGCATAACATCCACAATAATATTAGCCCCCATATAGCTGTTACTCAGATTCAACAGTTATCAAGATTTTCCTACATTGTCCTCGTCTGTCTAATTTTCTTCCTTAGCTATTAAAGTAATTCTCAAAAGTCATGTCATTCATTTCACTCTTTCATTTATTGGTATGCATCTCTAAAGTCTTGACATTGCCATAAGCCATTATCACATGTTACAAACTGTGAAGAAACATTCTCTGGTATATCTAATTTGGAACATCGCCTAAGTGTAGCAAAACTATTTTTGGTCAGAAATACCTCAGGGGAAGGGTACTCGTGAATGGAGAGGTATACATCTCCTCTGAAGGCAATTGTGTTTGCGCAATTTTCTTCTCATGGTCAAATTAACTGAAGGAAAAAGAGAGAAATATTAAGAGCATTTTTCAGAGGCTTAATTGTTGTTTAATCTAGACAATTCAAACATATTTTGGAGCCGAACTAGACTGTGGTTATTTGCAATTTGTTCAAATGTGATTGTAAAATTAAAAATCAATGTGATGCATATACAAAAGGGGTGTTCCTAACAGTTAATGTTAATAGCAAGATCTTCTTTTACTCTTATTTATTTTTCTATTAACATCATTAAGCAATATAGCAACATCTTAATAGTAATATCCTCCTCCTTTTACATGATTTTTTTCCTAAATCCTCCTAGATCTTTTTTTATGTAGTAAATTAATCACAAATATTTTGTAAGAACATTGTCCAAGCTACTCTGTATTTCCGAAAAGTATAAATGGTTTGAATACTGACTGCCGTGAACAATGAGAAGGGATCAAGCTGCTTTCTCAGAGTTGCTGACTTGGAACTTTTTCTTATTTATGTAAAAGAACAGATCGGGGACATCATTTGAAATAAACTCACAGTGATCAAACTTCTAATTCACTAAAAAGCAAAGTGTGAATTTTTAACAAGTAATGCATCATTTTCTTTTCTAACTGAAGAAGTATATTATCAAGTGAATAATCTAACATATTTGGATGTAAATATTACCATCTTTTTATTTAAAGTTGGGTTTGTGGTTTTCCTGAGTCAGAAAACTTTAACTTTCTAATTTTTTTTCCTGTTCTTTTCTTCCTTTTTTCCTTCCCTCTTTTCTCTCTCTCTTTCTTTCTTTCTTTTTAACTTACCAGTTCTTTGAAATCTTAGCTATTTGGTTTTGAAGTAAATGTACATTAGAATACTTTTGTGTACTAAATTTCTGTTGGTTAAGTACAATACAGTTGATATCATCTTTGAAAATGTGTCAAGTAAATTAATATTATGTATCTTTACCATACATATTTTTGATGCTTTTTAGCTCTATAAGCATAATAATAATAAAAACTGCACTTGTTTTAAGTGACATTCCTAGTTACATAATTAGAAATAACAGCTATTGAAAGTTTAAAATTTCATCTGCATTTTGTTGCATTATGCTTTTTGCATGTTAATTCAGTCCCTACTCTGGGCAGCAACATACTTTTTAAATAAACTGCTTTGGAGTTTGCATTTTACCTAAAAATCTATAGATTTATTTACCTTTATAATGAATAGACGAACATTTCTGTTTCATTTTACTTGTAAAGACAACATCATCTGCAATAGCTTAGAGATCTATTTTCTTTGCGTTTAGAAAAAATAGTGGTAAAATACTTATCATTTCGAAGTCTGGCTGTTAATATTGAAATAATACACCCAACAGGATAGACAGCATACTTTCAAAATCCTACACATTTATCCCCAATACTACTAACTGCAAGCACACCTAAGTGGTTTTCAGATAAACACGATCACACTCAGAGACCCAGGGATGCAAAGAGGCAAAACAAGTTACTTGTACAAATATATCAAAGGCCTACCTGGTCTGTGTCCGCTGATAAGGAGAAGACTCATAATACAAATACAAAATGCAAAAAGGAATTGCTGAAATTTCATTTTCCTACCGCACAGAAGTGGAGCAATGACTCTCAATGTAAACCGAACGATCTGTAAATAGTCTGTGCAATATCCGTGTGGCTGTCTTCACATTCTAATGACAAACCTCAGAGAACTGCCAGCTGTGTTTTGCAGGAAGGTTAATGATCACATCAGACAAGGTTGCCGGTGCTCGGTGCTGTGGTCAGAGCCTCCCTCAGCCTCAAACCCCTCCTCCATTCCTCTTCTCCTTTCCCCTCGGCCACTCCCCTTTATTTCCATAAGCAAATATCGGTGAAATAAACCATTCAAGCATGCTCTAACTTTAGTGGCAGTGTACTCTGAAAGCTCCAAGAAGAGAATGACTTAAATCCAATCTGGATATGAAGAAATACGTAAAACAAGACGTGACACTGTCTGCTCCCCTTACCATTTGCATCTGTTTAAACTTTGCCCATATTGGTCCCACGTGCAGAAACCAGTGGAAATGACAGGAAGTCTCTCTTTTGTCTTCTTCAGAAGGAATTCTGAAGCTCTAACATAAGAGTCCCAAATGCTTTGTGGCAGAACATGTGCTGAAATGCTTTATCTTTACCAAACTTACTACAAAGTGGTGCCTGTTTACACTAACTCTCCAAATTGCCTCATTCATGTGGGTTTGTATCAGTAAAGATTTTGGGAATTTAGAATGTTTTGAAATAAATCTGCAAAACACTTACATTTATATGAATATTTTGTAAAGTGCAATTTTAAAAGTAACAGAGATTATTTTCATCTGCAAATGTCCGGATTTTAAAAAAGGAAGTTAAGGCAAGCCACAAACTCATGAAATCTGTGTTCGGTTAAAAATTTATATGTGGTTGAATACCAGGCTAATATACCACAGTCACAGAAATTGGAGATGGAGAAAAAAAGCCTTAGTTCATCTCCCAATTAATTCAGAAAACACAAAAACAGTCTAGCCTTGTCTTTTGCACACATGCACCCAGATCTCTTTTTGTTTCAAGAGCTCCCTTATATGTCAGATATAGCTGTTATAAATGGAAATGACTATACTTATTATGTAAGTATAATAAATTCCATTTATAACAGTTATATCGAACATATTTTAGGTAAAACGCAAAATGCCAAAAGAATAGTGTAGATATGCCCTGAAACACAAGGACAGCCAAAGTACTAACTCTAAAGCATGTGTAATTTGTTTTGAACTGTTAGGAATTTTGTTGTATTTGGCTTCTTTCCACTTGGGTAGTTGATACATAACCTTGGGCTTCCTGAGGTTTGCATTTAATGCACAATTTATCTTGATTTTATAAGTCAATCTGTAAATTTCCCTGCCTGTCTAGTTAGGCATGGAGCTTATAGTAGGTAATGGCATACAAAAATTCTTAAAATCTCTTTATTGAAGTCTTGAGAATATATTGACCTGTTTGGGAACTAGAAGCATAGTGTTAAAGTGTCCTACTTTACCATGCTGTACATCGTTTCATAAAATCAATGGAATATAATAGAGTTTGAACTCATGATATAAAACTGACTTATGAATGGCAAAGAGTTTATTCAGATTTTTAAATCCCTCCCCCTTTCCCGTCCCACTCTTCTTAGTACAGCACTCAGGAAAACAGCATGCTAACAAAGTTGAATGTTAAATCAATAAGAGATCAATATAGATTTTGGCACTATATTTTCAGGCCAACTTTCAAGTCTATTCAAAGGTGTAGTAGTGAATCTTCTTTATAGATAAGATAGAGACCGACCACAGACAGCAAATATTGACTAACATTTTTATATTTCATTACCAGGTGATCAACAATGAATTCCTAGAATGTCAGTAATATACACCGGGTCTGTGGAAGATGCAAATCTCCACTGATCAGGACAGAGCACACTGTTATACTTAAGTCATGTAACCACATAGAACATCATTTTTCTCACTAAAAAAATAGATATGATAAAATACTTGGATTTCTACCTGAAAGAGTGATTATGTATTAAACTCATAACAATTTAGACATGATTTATTTACATGTTTTAAAATTATTCTTTCCAAAAAACAAAGAAAAAGATGTTGCTTAACTAGTTGACTTTTGGAGTATAGTAATAACATGATTATACAGTCAATGGGCAAACTGAAATGTTAGACATGGAGGTATAATGAAAAGTGATCCAGCATTTCTGTGGAATGTGAGTCAACAATAGCAATAAATCATTCATCTTAGTACTGAATAACTAGGTGTGGAGAAATATTGGTAGGAAAGTGTCAGAACAATGCAACTGGCTCTGCAAACAGCGCTTTTAGCCTGCAAGTATAAGAGAACAAGGAATCTTCTTTGTTTACATGAACACAAACCTAGGCTTCCACCCTACAGACAGCTTTTGTGAGGGAGGCAAGCACTGTGCCCCGGGCCAAATCCTATGTTAAGTGTGTTGCATATGTTACTTCGCATAATCCTCCCAAAAAACACTCTGAAGTATCATGCCTCCCTGTTTACTAGATGAGAAAACTGACAGCTGAAGAGGTGTAGCCTCAAAGGGCTAGATGACTGGAAGAGGAATAGATGGGATCCAAATTCCATAATCTCAGCCCTCAAACATTTTGCTATCCTCCCGTTTAAGGCCCAAATCCTGGTTCTTATTTAAAAAAAAAAAAAAAAAAAAGCTATTGAAGCTATTATAAAACAAAAGATAAGTTAACAATATATTTCTTGTACAAGGTTGAATATTGTGCCCCGTAAAATTTATGTCCATCTGGAACCCAAAATGTGGCCTTATTTTGAAATAGGGTCATTGCAAATGTAATCAGTTAAGACTGAAGTCATACTGGAGTAGGGTGGGTCCTAAATCCAATATGGCGGCTGTCCTTATAGGAAAAGGAAGAGACAGAGACACAGAGGGAATGGTGGGGAGGAGCTCTGTGATGATAGAGGCAAAGATGAGAGTTATGCTGCCATGAGCCAAGGAACCAATGCCAAGGATAGCCAGCAACCACTAGAAGTTACGGGAGAGGCATGGAACGAAATCATCCTCTGAGTTTCCAAAAATCAACACTACTGACACTTTGATTTTGGACTTCCAGCCTCCTGAATTTGAAAGAACAAATTTATGTTGTTTTCAGCCACTCAATTTGTGGCTCTCTAACAGCCCTAGAAAATCAACACATTTCTGTATCTACATATATTCTATAAGGATATAAATATTCTCTATATAATACAATAAAAATACATTTATTTTATAGTAGTATACTATATATGCCAGCTATTTAACAAATGCTATTTTGTTTACACATCATAATTTTATGATGTAAGCTCTGTCTCCATTTTACAGAAAAGGCAGCAAACTCAGAGGATTAAGTGATTTGACCCAAATAAAATCGCTTATAGCAAAGTCAATATGAGGCCCGTGTCTTTCAGTCCTGGGCCTGTTATCCCTTTGATTTGGATCTTGTGCCCCAACTTTTCCTAGGAGATCCTTCCCAATTGATCTCATCTTTGCCACTTGCATCTTCAGTCTTTCCTTCTTTACTGCATCCCACTCTCCCTGTAAAAATACTCTTTCCAACCTAAAATTTCTCTCCCGTTGCCCATTATCATTCATTCAGCTAGATGTCTGAAATAGAGTCCAAGCATTAAACTAACCTTCCTTCCCCCCTTCCTCCCTTCCTCCTTTCTCCCTTCCTTCCTTTTTTCCTTCCTGGCCAGGCTGGTCTCGAACTCCTGACCTCAGGTGATCCACCTGCCTTGACCTCCCAAAGTGCTAGGATTACAGGCGTGAGCCATCATGTCCGGCCTAAACTTTCAAGTATGACATTTTCTGTGGACACTTCACTGCATCCAAATTAGACTACTCTCTGCTCACCTTTTTCTCTTTTCTTGTTTTGTCATGCTTTGTGTTTCTTTTCTTTTTTCTTTTTATTTTTTTGAGATGGAGTCTGGCTCTGTCACCCAGGCTGGAGTGCAGGGGAACAATCTTGGCTCACTGTAACCTCCGCCTCCTTGGTTAAAGCATTCTCCTGCCTCAGCCTCCTGAGTAGCTGGGATTACAGGCATGTGCCACCACGCCCAGCTAATTTTTCTAATTTTAGTAGAGATGGGGTTTCATCATGTTGGCCAGGCTGGTCTCGAACTCCTGACCTCAGGTGATCTGCCTGTCTCAGCCTCCCAAAGTGCTGAGATTACAGACATGAGTCACTGTGCCCGGCCTTGTGTTTCTTTTCTTTAGAAAAAAATCTGCTGGGTTTGTTCTAATTTTCCTTAATTGAAGTCCTACTAGTTCTACAGGGTTTAATCAATCATTCCAGATCAGTTCAACAAATATTTGTTGGGTACTTAAAGTACTTTTGTGTCCCAGACTTTGTTGTGCATACTAGGGCATAAAATCAGGAATCAGACATGCATGTCACTACTCTTGAATATAATGCTTATGCATTAAATTTAATTAGCTAAATTTTCTTATAAATTAATTGAATTTTCTCTATAAGCATTTCCTGATTCCTACCAACTGAAGTGATTTTAGTCATGTTTCAGGGATCTGGAAATTTTCCTGTTATCATAGCCTTTTCATCACCATAGCATTTAATGCCTCCCTTGTGGGCCATAATACATTCATCCTGGTCTGAAAGTTTCTTGAGCACATATGGAATCCTGCAGAAATAAAAACTCCTTGAATGAAGAAACTTGTTCTTTCCCATTTTAGTGTCTTCTCCAGAGTCTACAAATATTGAATCATATTCAATTAAGTATGAAAATCATAATATTAAACAGAATGCATGGGTGAGAACTTAAAACCACTATGGCTCCAGAAACGAAAACTGTAATGACGAAAAAGAATATGTGAAAAATATTTACCTGGAAAAGTGAAAAAGATAAAAAACGAGGTGATTTCAGGAATTAATTACAGCAAGTACTAAGATGAGAGTTTATGGAACTTGACCTAAGTTAAGGGTAGAAACTAGGTTACCTTTCAAGTCTGAAAAGCTGTGTTCTATAACTACACTCTCTAATCTGGGATTTGTCTAACTCTACAGAATGTAAACTTCATGAGGGTAGGAAGTTTTAACTGCTTTCTTCACTGCGATATTTTCAATATCCTACTTGATGAATCAGTAAAATTTCACGCTAACCACACTAGTGTAGTAAAGAAGATCTTAATCTTATCAGGATCCGCTCGTGATTCCTGGTTAGCACACCTGTCTCTATTTGTGGTGGGATTAGCTTCTGCCCTCAGATGGAAGCATTGAAAGCTAATCCTCGTGGAGATAGAATGTGGCTCAATTTAGAGTGTATCTTCTCAAGTGTGTTTCCTATTTGATTCCCGATTGTTTGGATGGTGTTCACTACCCCTTCCCAAAGCTTTGTTTTAACTTCAGGTATCTGCCTGTGGCCTTCTTTGTTTCTGGCTTCCTATTTCTTCCATTTATCTGCTTTCTGACGCTTGCTGGATTTCAGATGACTACGTTTTTCTGCTTTCTGACTCTTGCTGGACAGACCTGGCTTTGGTATGCATTTTTCTTTTGATCCTTTGTTCCATTTTGACCACTTCTTGGTATAGACCAAATAATGCTTTTTAGTTTTCATTCTCTACATTAGTTCTTTTAGGCCTTCCTTCATTCTCCAATTAATTAACTAATCCTTTACTTAATTTTATTATCTAATTAATTCTTAATTAGTTCTCCTAGGCCTACCTAATCTACTGCCATTCTTGGAACTCAAATAGCACCAAGTGGAAAGTTAACAGCCAAAGTTACAGAAAATAGAATCATAGTAAATAAAAAAAAGTCGTTAGTTTTGAAAACTTGTGTGAACTAAATTGGCATTCTCCTTGCTTAGAGGAAATGATGGATTAGATGTGTTGGAGATATCAAATATATAAAATTCAAATACTGAGTGTGGTAAAACATTTATTCAGTACAATGATCATTCAAAAATTTTCCCAGGATCTCCTTGGGCACATGTGCTGGTTGAAAAAACATTACTGATCATAAATGCTGCAACAGCCTAATATCCGAGCCAAAACATACATTTTTGCAAGAAATCATAAGTCCAAAAAAGGCATATACTTTTGAGAGTTTGAATACCTTCCTAACCCTCATATGTCTGGCAAACCTGAGAAAAGTAACATAGGAATACTAGTAATAGGTTCTTTATATTGTGTACAGAAATAACAGAGGTAGCAACATACGTGGACTTTCAGACATCCCTACATTGTGGTGATTCTTACCCAGGCTACTTGACTAAAGTGATTGACCAAATGGCGTGAAGAAGACCTTCTGGTATTGTGAGAAAATAAAAGGGATAATGGTGATCTTTAGATGGTTTTCTAATGAAGAACAACTTAGATATAAATAATTCAATTGAATAAAAGAGATCCTAATTAGCAATACTTCTCTTTAAATAAAAAATGTGAGACACATTTGGGTTTATCCTCTCCATCCCCACTGTTAACCTTGTTTATGTGCTTATTTAATCAAAAACAGTCTCAGGAATTTTCATAATAAACCCAAGTGACTCCTAAGCAGCAATTATTGTTTACTGGATAAATTATATAAAATATAAAACTGTGAGTAAACTCTGGGCTGGAATTCTTTAAGTGCATATTTAAGACTTTGAAATACATGAAATTTTGTGTCTTTTTTGAACTACACTGCTTGAATGGCCTAGTGTTTAGCATTAAACAAATAAATCAGAAATTTTGTATTTGAATATTAGGCTTGGTGATTTGGTTCGTGAACAAAAGTGAAGGTAGTTTAGTATAATGGAAATAGGATGACTTTAGAGGTCACACAACTTGACTGTTTAGTCCTGGCTTCTGTCACTAAATCATTTGGCTTTGGTCAAATTATTTTTATCAGATTCTTTATTTAAAAAGTGAGGCATTTAGACTTTACAGATCTTTTTTTTTTTTTTTTTTTTTTTTTGAGACAAACTCTTACTCTGTTGCCCAGGCTGGAGTGCAGTGGTGCAGTCTTGGCTCACTGCAACCTCTGCCTCCCGGATTCAAGCGATTCTCCTTCCTCAGCCTCCCAAGTAGCTGGGATTACAGGTGCATGCCACCACACCAGGCTGATTTTTGTATATTTTTTTGTTGAGATGCGATTTCTCCATATTGGCCAGGCTGGTCTCAAACTCCTGACCTCAGGTGATCCACCCACCTCAACCTCCCAAAGTGTTGGAATTACAGGCATGCTGCACCAGGTGTTTTTTTTTTTTTTTTAATGAGACAGAGTGCCACTCTGTTGTCCAGACTAGAGTGCAGTGGCGTGATCTCTGCTCACTGCAACCTCCGACTACCAGGTTCAAGCGATTCTCTTGCCTCAGCCTCCTATGTAGCTGGGATTACAGGTGTCCACCACCACACCTGGGTAATTTTTTGTATGTTTTTAGTAGAGATGGGGTTTCTCCATCTTGGCTGGGCTGGTCTCGAACTCCTGACCTCAGGTGATCCACCTGCCTTGGCCTCCCAAAGTGCTGGGATTACAGGCATGAGCCACCACGCCCAGCCTTGGCTGACTATTTAAGAGGGCTCATAAATTTATTTAATCAAAATGAAATGAATACTTAGGGTATGCAGGGATTTTGTTGCACTTTACAAGAAAGAAAAATATAATACCAAAACATTATGTCCCAAACACATGAGGGTAACAGCATGCCAATTAATGTGTGATTAACAAAGTACAGAAAACCTCATTGAGCAATATTCGAGACTTTCATTCTTTCTTTTTGGACCCTAATTTCACTCTCTAGTGAGATCCTGCAAAAACATAATTTCTCTTTTCCAGAGAATCTAGTCCAATTAATGTTATCCTGGGATACTCAGCCTGGTTGTCTAGCACTGCCATGCTTTGCCTGACTTTCATCCTGATAACTAGTCAAGAACGATTGCCAACTCTCCTTTTTTACAGTGAGTACCCACACAGGCTACTTTATAAGAATATTGGATACAGTTCTCTGTTGTGCCTCCTGACCTGGCTAGAAGGTGTATTTTATTATTATTCATTATCCTATTACCTCTGCATTCCCCAAACTTGGTACCTAAACAAGAAATGTTTGTGATTAGTTACTCAATGACTATGAGGATTTTAGATTTGTTGAACCCATATCACACACAACAATATTTAAACTATTTTGTGTACTTTTGAAGTTCAGTAAGGTCATAGAAAATATATATTATATACATGTATACATTATATATGTATATATGTGTGTATATTATACATGTATTCTCTCTCTCTCTGTCTCTCTCTCTCTCAGAGGAATGTTAAAAATGAAGTCCAGGCAAGGCGTGGTGGCTCAAGCCTGTAATCCTAGCACTTTGGGAGGTGGAGGCAGATGGATCACTTGAGGTCAGGAGTTTGAAACCAGCCTGGCCAACATGGTGAAACCCTGTCTCTACTAAAAATACAAAAAAGTTAGCTGGGTGTGGTGGTGGACACCTGTAATCCCAGCTACTTGGGAGGCTGAGGCAGGAGAATAGCTTGACCCCAGGAGGTGGAGGTCAAGTGAGCAGAGATCACGCCACTGCACTCCAGCCTGGGTGACGGAGTGAGACTTCATCTCCAAAAAAAAAAAAAAAGAAAAAAAAGAAAGAAATGAAGTCCAATCTGCATCCGTTTTACAAATGAGAAAACTGGCATTAAGTGACTGATTGAAGTCCAAAGCAAGTTAGTGATAGAACAAAATGTGCTCCAGTAATGGGTTTTGTTAAAAGCAACCTTAATATGAAAGATCATCTCTATATCACCTATTCTGTACCAAGAATTGTTGTAGGAACTTTGTTTGAATTGTCTCATTTAATCCTCATAACATCCTCTTGTGCCTGTTTTACAAATTAGGAAACTGGGGTATAGAGAGGAGAGATTTTTCCAAGGTTACGTATCTAGGAAACAACAGAGCTAGGATTTGAAACCAGTGAGATCCTAGAGTTCTTGCTGTTAGTTGCTACCTCTTCACCGCTGCAGATAGAAAACAATCCTTATTGTATTTTAAGCCTTGTGTTGTTTTCTTTAATATTTATAGTGAACATTATTTTATATTTTTATTGAAGCTTTATTTAAATTTTAAATTGTGTTGGTAGTTTTGTCTTCAAATATACATATCACATTGGATTTCTGACTCGGCTGAACTAGTCAAATCCTATTTTGCAGAAATATAGTAGTTACAGAGTTGTAAAATATGTATGCACTAAATGAAAATTATCTAGGTTAGAATATTATTTTCTTATAAATAGGTTCAAAACATGCAGTTACTCTATAACACAAGGTCAAACATGTATGGATACAAAATCTCCATTAAAGATTGGAGTACTTGTTCTGTGAGTTACTAGGAAAAAACTAAAAAAAAAAAAAAAAAAAAAAAAAGTGGTACAATAACTTGCCAAGAAGTAAATTAAATAAATAATTGTAGGTATGTGCTTTTACTTCTGTACCCTTTCTTACTAAAATCAGAGCTACACATTAAAGTTACTTCCTTTTTAAAAGTGTGTAAACCAGCACATATGGATCCAATTACTTAATTTTCTGGAGTCTAATGACAGTTACTTCTACCAATTTCAGCCAGTCTGCCAGAACTTTGTATGCAAACTGAAGGATGGCTCCTCTAACTGACCCTTTGTCCTTTCAGAAGAAGCCAATCAGTAGCAGATGCAGTGGGGTGAGTGGTGCATGGGGTGTGTGTGTGTGTGTGTGTGTGTGTGTGTGTGTGTGTTTTGTGTGTGCCTGTGAAGAAAAATGTCTATGGTAATCAACTCATTTGAAAAGAAAAAGAATAGAGTGGGAAGTAAAAAAAGGAAAAATGGGAAGATGTAGAAAGAGAATGAGAAGTGGAGGGAGCAAGACAAAGGGAAAGCTATAAAGGGGGAGCTTGGGTGAGAAGGAATTTCAATGACTTCTTTTATTTGTTTACTTTTAGGAAGTTCTGTTTTGCAAATTTAATTCCCACACAACAAAATTTTCCTGGTAAAATGTAACACTAAAGTAATACCAATTTAAATGCATTTAAGGAAGTTGTAATGCTAGAATGACAATCTCAAGGGAATAATCGAAATTTTGAAAATACTTTGCTAGTCATTTCATCACACCTCAGCATGAGAGGCAAAGAAGGTGGTTAACACATCAATCTTTCTTCATGATTATAGCAAAGGACAATGGAATGTTATTTTTCTTTAAATCTCACCTTAAAGTTGACAAAGGAGATCAACCTCTTCCCTTGACGTTTTCTATTGGATCTCTGCTCTCCTTCTGATTCCTTTTTAGTCTCATTTATTTTTTTTTCATCTGATGCAGCATAATTTATATTAGAAAAGAGAATGGAAGGAAAACTTCAACACAAAGCTACTAAGGAAATGGCTGTATTCTCTACCCCTTTGGAGATGATATTCTTTTATTTTTGATAATATTTCAATGTTACATACAGGTTCAAGAAACTTTTCCTAAATTAGCAACAAAGCTCTATAACAACATAATTGTAATCAGAGAGGAGGTGCCCAAAGTGAGAAAAAGAACGTGTACTCTACCTTAAGAATAAGATCAGAGGGAACCACATACTTATACTCTCTGAGGAGCATTTTTATGAGTTAAGCAAGCACTAGAATTTTATAGTCGAAACCTGCAACATCGTAACATTATCCTAACAGATTGTCTATAACCTCGAAGTGTTTAGTTTGTATAGATTCTTACAGGAAGTTATATGGCATAATGGGTGCATTTGATTATAGGGATAGGACAAACAATCTATTTTTATAGAGGCAAGTCTAGTAAGTAGAGTCCGCATTTCACAGAAGTAGTTTTATTACACATATTTAAAATTCAAGCTTAAAATCCTTTCCACAGTCACAAGCATCTTTTCAGCACTTGACTGTTTCCTGTGAAATGTATTTACCCTCATAATAGTTCTAGTAAACAGACCCTGTGATTTGGGTGGCTTGAGCCCGTACTGGCTCTTGAACCCAGATGACAAATTTATAAATCTGTTTTAATTACATCATCATTTGGCGAATGTTTTATTTCTGTATCTAAATTTACATGTCTACCTGAATCTAAGATTTTATATTTATCACGGTTATGGAAAGAACATCTCTTCCTAAATTGTAAGCAAGCGATCCTAGAAGAATAAAGTGCTTGCTAAGGACCTGCCATGACTTACACTTCTGATGAGAGTAAAAGAGCTGATTTGGTTTCAAGTTATTCACTAAGGTGCCATTTTTATTCTAGGTAGTCACCTTTCTTTACCTTAATAAATGTGAATGTATGGTGCACATAGTGGGTTTATAATTTGATCTCTTTTTTGGAATGGGTCAGACATAGTTTTTTGTTTGTTTGTTTTTGTTTTTGAGATGGAGTCAGCCTATTGCCCAGGCTGAGGCACAGTGGTATGAACGTGGCTCACTGCAACTTCCACCTCCAAGGTGCAATTCTCCTGCCTCAGCCTCCCAAGTAACTGGGATTACAGGGGCCCACCACAGCGCCTCACCAATTTTTGTATTTTTAGTAAAGACAAGGTTTCACCATGTTGGCCAGACTAGTCTTGAACTCCTGACCCCTAGTGATCCACCCTTCTCGGTCTCCCAAAGTGCTAGGATTACAGGGATGAGACACTGCATCGGACCTAGACATAGTTCTTAATGTTCCATTTAACACCTCTTTAACCTGGAAAGAATTTTGGCCAGGTGCAGTGGCTCATGCCTGTAATCTCAGCACTTTGGGAGGCCGAGATGGGAGAATCACTTGAATTCAAGAAGTTGAAACCAGCCTAGGCAACATGTTGAGACCTCATCTCTATTTAGATTAAAATAAAATTAAAAGAGAGAGAGACAGAGAGAGAAAGAGAAAGACCTCATCTCTACAAAAAAAATTAAAAAAATAAAAAATAGCCGGGTGTTGTGCCTTGTGCTTATAGTCCCAGCTACTGAGGAGGCTGAGGCAGGAGGACGGCTTCAGCCCAGGAGGCAGGGGTTGCGGTGAGCCATGAACACACCACTGTACCACAGCTGGGTGACAGAGCAAGACCCTGTCTCCAAAAAAAAAAACAAAAAGTTTTCATTCTTGCTGTATGCATTGTGATGAATACCACAAACATTAAAGAGCACTTTTTGTTTGTCACTGTGGTTATTGTTTTTGGTGTGCTCCAAGTTATTTTTGGTAGCCTAAAGTGGATGAGGATTCTTAGATAGATCTCTTTTTTTTCTCTCACAACTCTATTTCAGGTTTAAATTGTTCATTTCAGTGTCAAGTATAAGTCACTAATGAGGGAGAGAAAGTGATTGAAATTTGGATTGCTCTAAAAGAATGTTATTTAAATAAAACACTTTCTTTCATACATATTCAAGTGATTTATTTTAAAGAATAGGTAATCTTTTCAAGGCCAGTTTGCTTAAAATATTTCATAGCCCTCATAACGTTTACTTTTCTGCCATTTTACCACCTGGATTTGTTTTTTTCCCTGTTACTTGAACTACCCTCTAAGTAGCATGGTAAATATTCTACTTTCCATTTTTCTTCTTCTTCTTCTTCTTCTTCTTCCTCTTCCTCTTCCTCTTCCTCTCCTCTCCTCTCCTCCTCCTCCTCCTCCTCCTCCTCCTCCTCCCTCTTCTTCTTCTTCTTTTTGAGATGGAATCTTGCTCTGTCGCCCAGGCTGGCGTGCAGTGGTGCCATCTCAGCTCACTGCAACCTCTACCTCCCGGGTTCAAGGGATTCTTCTGCCTTAGCCTCCCAAGTAGCTGGGACTAAAGCTGTGCGCCACCACGCCCTGCTAATTTTGGTATTTTTAGTAGAGACGGGGTTTCACCATACTGTCCAGGCTTGTCTTGAACTCCTGACCTCGTGATCCTCCGGCCTTGGCCTCCCAAAGTGCTGGGATTACAGATACGAGTCACCACACCTGGCCATACATTCCATTTTTCTAACTGGTGATTAAGATTAGGTCTCCCTGGCCAGGCACGGTGGCCCACGCCTATAATTCCAGCACTTTGGGAGGCTGAGGTGGGCAGATCACCTGAGGTCAGGAATTTAAGGCCACTCTGACCAACATGCTGAAACCCTGTCTCTACTAAAAATACAAAGTTAGCTGGGTGTCGTGGCGTGTGCCTCTAATCCCAGCTACTCTGGAGGCTGAGGCAGGAGAATCGCTTGAACCCGGGAGGTGGAGGTTGCGGTGAGCTGAGATTGTGCCATTGCACTCCAGCCTGGGCAACAAGAGCAAAACTCTGTCTCAAAAAAAAAAAAAAAAAAGAAAAAAAAGATTAGGTCTCCCTAATGCCAAACATATGGATGAACACTGGAATTTTAATTTAAAAACAACCAGTCATTTTATAGCTCTTAAAAGAACAGAGCAAACCTACTTCCTCTGTGAATCTAGATACTGGCTTTCGCATTGTTTCAGACCATGACTGGCCTCATTAGTTTCTTTTCGTAGAATTATATACAACTGCAGAATATTCTGCCACCTTTATATTTATTTATTATTTTTTCTTATTTATTTATTTATTTTGAGACTGAGTCTTGGTCTGTCGCCCAGGCTGGAGTGCAGTGGCATGATCTCAGCTCATTGCAACCTCCGACTCCCTGGTTCAAGTGATTCTCCTGCCTCAGCCTCCTGAGTAGCTGGGATTACCGGCATACACTACCACGCCCAGTTAATTTTTGTATTTTTAGGAGAGACAGGGCTTCACCATGTTGGCCAGGATTATCTCAATCCCCTGACCTCATGATCCGCCCCCCTTCGGCCTCCCAAAGTGCTGGGATTACAGGTGTGAGCCATTGCTCCTGGCCTATTTATTTATTTTTGAGGTGGAGTTTCACTCTTGTTGCCCAGGCTGGAGTGCAATGGCACAATCTCAGCTCACTGCAACCTCTACCTCCCTGGTTGAAGCGACTCTCCTGCCTCAGTCTCCAGGGTAGCTGGGATTACAGGCGCCTGCCTCCATGCCCGACAATTTTGTATTTTCAGTATAGATGGGGTTTCACCAAGTTGGTCAGGCAGGTCTTTAACTATTTTTTTTTTTTTTTTTTTTTTTTGAGACAGTCTCCCTCTGTCACCCAGGCTGGAGTGCAGTGGCAGATCTCAGCTCACTGCAACCTCTGTCTCTCAGGTGCAAGTGATTCTCCTGCTTCAGCCTCCCATGTAGCTGGGGTTACAGGAACACATCACCACGCCCAGCTAATTTTTTTTGTATTTTTAATAGTGATGGAGTTTCACCATGTTGGCCAGGCTGATCTTGAACTCCTGACCTCAGGTCATCCACCCTCCTCGGCCTCCCAAAGTGCTGGGATTACAGGCTTGAGCCACCGTGCCCGGCCCAGCCTTGAAGTCTTGACCTCAGGTGATCAGCCTGCCTCAGCCTCCTGAAATGCTGGGATTACAGGCCTGAGTCACTGTGCCCAGCCTATTCTGCCACCTGTAGAGCCTCTTCCTCCTGAACAGTTCAGAAAAGGAAGAGGCAAGTTGGGGAGGGCATTAAGATGGAGGGTAGTATATTCATATTCACGATGTTAATGTTACACATACCTTATGCTTCCTTATAATAAGGAGATTTTAGACATTCTATTTGCAATCTTTGCTTTTGTTTTTACAGATTAAAATGTTTTACATCTTAAAAGTTTGAATTTGGTCTATCATGTGAAATTCTAGTCTCTGCTTTCAGAAGACTGTATGTTTAAAGTGACATGAAAAATTGCTAGTGAAAAAGTGGGCACTTTATCATTTAATATGATGACATTTAGAATTTTTTTTGTTGAGACAGGGTATCTCCTTGTCACTCAGGCTGGAATGCAGTGGCATGATCACGGCTCACTGCAGCCTAGACCTCCTGGGTTCAAGCAATCCTCCTGCCTCCGCCTACAGAGTAGCTAGGACTACAGGTACACACCACCACACACCTAGCTAATTTTTATTTTATTTTATTTTATTTTTTTGAGACGGAGTCTTGCTCTGTTGCCCAGGCTGGAGTGCAGTGGCGTGATCTCAGCTCACTGCAAGCTCTGCTCCCCGGATTCATGCCACTCTCCTGCCTCAGCCTCCCGAGTAGCGGGGACTATAGGCGCATGCCGCCATGCCCGGCTAAGTTTTTGTATTTTTAGTAGAGACGGGGTTTCACTGTGTTAGCCAGGATGGTCTCGATCTCCTGACCTTGTGATCTGCCTGCTTCAGCCTCCCAAAGTGCTGGGATTACAGACATGAGCCACTGTGCCTGACCACACCTAGCTAATTTTTAAATTTTTTGTAGAAATGAGGTTTCACTACACTGCCCAGGCTGGTCTTGAACTCCTGAGCTCAAGTGATCCTCCTGCCTCTGCCTCCCAAAGGGCTGGAATTACAGGTGTGAACTACCGCATCTGGCCACATTTAGAAAAATAAACTTATGGCCAGGTACGGTGGCTCATGCCTGTAATCCCAACACTTTGGGAGGCCAAGGTGGGCGGATCACGAGGTCGGGAGTTCGAGACCAGCCTGACCAACATGATGAAGCCCTATCTCTACTAAAAATACAAAAATTAACTGGGCGTGGTGGCGTGTGCCTGTAATCACAGCTACTTAGGAGGTTGAGGCAGGAAAATCGCTTGAACCCAGGAGGTAGAGATTGCAGTGAGCTGAGATTGTGCCACTGCACTCCAGCCTGGGTGACAGAGCAAGACTCTGTCTCAAAAAAATAAAATTAAAAAAAGAAAGAAAATTCAACTTATGAGACAACAGGAAAAATTACTGAGGAGTCTGAAGTGCTCTCAAGGAAGATAGCAATTATTTACATTTTCCAGGATTTCTTTTTAAGCTTTCAAATAAATAAGTGACAAAAAATAACTTACTTGCTGTATACACACACACACACACACACATACACACACACACATATATGTGTATATATACATACGTGTGTGTGTTTGTGTGTGTGTGTGTGTGTGTGTATATATCTTTTTTTTTAGATGGAGTCTTGCCCTGTCGCTGATTATGGCTCACTGCAACCTCCACCTCCTAGGTTCAAGCGATTCTCCTGCCTCAGTCTCCCTAATAACTGGGAATACAGGTGCCTGCCACCACGCCTGGCTAATTTTTGTATTTTTAGGAGAGACAGGGTTTCACTATGTTGGCCAGGCTGGTCTTGAACTCCTGACCTCGTGATCCACCCACCTCAGCCTCCCAAAGTGCTGGGATCACAGGCATGAGCCACTGCGCTCGGCCTCTTGCTTTATATTAATGAAATATTTTGCATCACTAAGGTTATCTAAACTAACTCAAAGTTGAATATATTACTTTCTAAAATAATTTTCTAATTAGTGATCATATTCTAACAGTATTTTTATATTACAGATAGTGGAATCGTATTAAGACATTCAGAGGAAGGCCATGAAAAACTCTTAATACTGTTAGAGAATTGTAAAATTTCGAACTCTAAAGATTGATAGGGACCTGACAGTTTTCTAGATAAACATTCTTCTGATACTTGCATCTCATTACTAAGTAGTTTAGAAAACTGATCTCTTGCTATTCTACATAGAATGTTATTCACATTGAGATTGGTTGTAAAACCTTTTAACCGCTCAAAATTATAAAAGTCTAAATTAAATATTTTTATTTATGATTTTTACAAAGCTAAAACCTGGTCTTATTTGTATCATGAATACTCAAATGTTTTATTTCAATTATAACTCTAATTACATTTAAATTAATATATTATTTAAAAGCAAATTTAATTTCCGTCAGTCTATCAGAATTTCAGTTTCAGATTTAGTCAATATTTAGCCAATGAACAGAGATAATACTTTCATACTGATGATTTTAAAATTTCCGTAAGGCCGGGCGCGGTGGCTCAAGCCTGTAATCCCAGCACTTTGGGAGGCCGAGACGGGAGGATCACGACGTCAGGAGATCGAGACCATCCTGGCTAACACGGTGAAACCCCGTCTCTACTAAAAATACAAAAAACTAGCCGGGCGAGGTGGCGGGCGCCTGTAGTCCCAGCTACTCGGGAGGCTGAGGCAGGAGAATGGCGTGAACCTGGGAGGCGGAGCTTGCAGTGAGCTGAGATC